>NC_048293.1:28286068-28451028 GCF_009762535.1 Notolabrus celidotus
CAGAATCATACACACACACTTACCTTCATACACACACTTACCTTCATACACACACTTACCTTCACACACACACTTCCCTTCATACACACACTTACCTTCATACACACACTTACCTTCATACACACACTTCCCTTCATACACACACTTACCTTCATACACACACTTACCTTCATACACACACTTACCTTCATACACACACTTACCTTCATACACACACTTACCTTCATACACACACTTACCTTCATACACATTAAATATATATATATAACTCTTTACTGAAGGTTACCAATCAGAGAGACTGCAGGGAGATTTATTCAGCAGTTTTATGAAACTGGTTTGAATTTACCTGTAAAGTATGAAGCTCCTCTAATCCCAGAAATTATATTTATGTTTATTTAGTACCGACCAGATAACTATGGAAGAGGATTAGGACCACAGAGGAAAAAGAATAATGATCTGACATTTTTAAAAAAAATTCTGACTTCTATAGAATATTGGAACTGGAGATTAAAGTCAGAATTCTAGAACTCTTAGATTAAAGTCAGAATTCTAGAACTCTGAGATTAAAGTCAGAATTCTAGAACTCTGAGATTAAAGTCAGAATTCTAGAACTCTGAGATTAAAGTCAGAATTCCAGAACTCTGAGATTAAAGTCAGAATTCTAGAACTCTTAGATTAAAGTCAGAATTCTAGAACTCTTAGATTAAAGTCAGAATTCTAGAACTCTGAGATTAAAGTCAGAATTCTAGAACTCTTAGATTAAAGACAGAATTCTAGAACTCTGAGATTAAAGTCAGAATTCCAGAACTCTTAGATTAAAGTCAGAATTCTAAAACTCTTAGATTAAAGTCAGAATTCTAGAACTCTGAGATTAAAGTCAGAATTCTAGAACTCTGAGATTAAAGTCAGAATTCCAGAACTCTGAGATTAAAGTCAGAATTCTAGAACTCTTAGATTAAAGTCAGAATTCTAGAACTCTTAGATTAAAGTCAGAATTCTAGAACTCTGAGATTAAAGTCAGAATTCCAGAACTCTTAGATTAAAGTCAGAATTCTAGAACTCTTAGATTAAAGTCAGAATTCTAGAACTCTTAGATTAAAGTCAGAATTCTAGAACTCTGAGATTAAAGTCAGAATTCTAGAACTCCGAGATTAAAGACAGAATTCTGTCTTTAAAGTCCGACTTACAAAAAATGTAGCAATTATTATTATTTTTTTTTTTCTTGTGTAACCTCTGAAACATGTTTTCCTGCGGCCCTCATCCTCTCTGGTAGGATAATTATTGTGAGACGTTCAAAGACACAGTGGTGTAGTTATTCTTCATTATAGCAGCAGCAGGAAGACACTAAGGTCACTTAACTACAGTGTGCTGAGAAGGACAAAATTAAGCACACAGTTAAATGAATAAGTTTTGACCCTCATGGTTAAGGTAATTTTTATTGATTATTGTCAGATGTAAGGTCAGACGTTTCAGAACATATTTTATTCAAACTGTGTCTTAATTGTTGAAATCTTGAATTGCTGTATTGTACAGATATGTGGGAAAATGTACACACAACATCTTTCTTAACAGCCATCAGTAACAAGAGTATAGGTCAAATACACAGAGGGAAGAATCTAGTTTATTGAACCTGATAAATCCTGACGTAATGAGGTAAAAACAAAACAAATACTCCGTTACGAAAAGCAAACATATTTATCTGTGACTGATAATCAGTCAGACAAACATCTGCTGACCCAGTGGGCCGTCTGCCATCCAGCCCCTCGGTCCTAGAGTAACATTATGTCATGATGTGTGCTGAGCTCTGAGCGTCTGCTCCTCCTCCTCTCTCAGGGTGGACTACGAGAGGATCAAAGCCATTGGTCCGGATCGAGCCGCAGCAGAGTGGCTCCTGAGATGCGGAGCCAAAGTGAGGTTTCAGGGTTTCGAGCGCTGGCACTACGACTACAACGGACTGCCAACTGGGCCTCTGGGCAGATACAAGATCCAGGGTATCGACGCCACAGAGTCCTGCATCATGTACCGAGGGTTTGACCACCTGGGTCAGTGTTACAGAGGGGAATGTTCTGCTCTCACTTCACTACGTCTGTTTGTTTGTTTCTGCAGAGAGAGATCCAAATGTTCACACATGACACCTCCTTCTCATTTCACAGAGACGCCAACATGGTGGAGTTTAGAATGTGGTGTGAATAAAAGCATCCGCCCTGACATCTGATACTCTGATAGTTGTGTTTCAGTCTGAGCTCATCTTTTAAATGTTGTTCAGATCAAAGATTTAAGCCTTGCAGAGTTTGTAAATCGAGCTTGACCTCCTCCATTGACCTGAAAGTGATTCCCCTCTTTGTTAACAAGAAAGGAAAGCTGCAGGTGAAAGTGCATCTCTCACAGGCTGATTATCACAAAGTGACGCAAGTGAGCGGGATGTTTTTCACCGTCCCTGACCTCGCCGGGTTCCCGCAGCCTCTCACACTCACCCTGTTCTTTCTGTCTGTGGTGCCAGAGTCCACATGGACCTGATGATGTTTGTGTTTCCTGTTTATTTACAGATGGCTTGAAGCATTTGGAGGAAATCAAGTTGAACAAGTGTATCTACATCGAGGACACCTGCCTGGAGAGGCTGAGCTCCATCCAGAGTCTGCAGGAGAGTCTGTTCATGATGGAGGTGGTGTCGTGTGGGAACGTGACCGATAAGGGTCTCATCGCTCTGCACAAGCTCAAGTGAGTCCTCCTAATGTAGTCCGAGCTAGTGGGAGGTAAAGAGGCGGGCCTTTAGTCTCCATCAAGTCAGACACGCCCTTATTTGGGCATAACTCATAAGTTTAATATCTTCAAAAATAACAAGTTATGACAAATTCACCCCGTACAGTGTGCCGATAGAGAGATACTGTTTTTTGAACCAGGCTGTAAACATGTTTATTTCTGCTGTAAAGATAGTCTTCTTTGAATGGGTGTGTATGTGGTTTCCTGTGTTTCTTCAGCCAGCCTCTAGTGGACACTCGAGGAACTGCAGTTTTTAACACTTCAGCATGGGCTTCATATTTTAAGAGCAGAGGTTGCCGTTTTACCTCTGGTTCCTACCATGAACTGTGAAACTAATTGAAGCCAGAACCCTTAGAGCTCCCCCTGGTGACTGCCTGTAGTACATGTCTGTGAAGGTTCTCAGTCATAGAGGTCATGGTAATCCAAAGCTTGATCCGTAAGGCAACTGGACAGGTAGAAATCCTTGAAGACGTCTCACCTCCCCCGAAAGGCTTCTTCAGTTCTGACCAGACTGGGGACGATATAAGCCACTAACGATCGTGTGTGTGTCCAGGAGTCACAAAGGGTCCTAAGTAGGGTCATTAGTCGTTAGGGTGATGGGTCAGCTGTGAGTCGTCAGAGTCACATGGTCTCTGGTGTGAGTGTGGTCTTATTTGTTTTGACAGAGAATTCAAAACAGCATTGTCTTAGTCCACCACATCTATGTTGTCCGGAGGTACTGAACGACTGTCAGGAACTAGACTAACGACCCCACTTAGGACCCTTTGTGACTCCTGGACACACCCACGACTGTTAGAGGCTTATATCTTTGAGCTCTTCCCCGGTCTGGACAGAACTGAAGAAGCCTTTCGGAGGAGAGGTGAAACGTCTTCAAGATTTTCTACCAGTACAGTTGCCTTATGGATCAAGCTTTGGACTGCCTGTAGTACAGCTCATAAAGCCCCGCCCCCTCTATTATAACAGATGGAACATGGGTCAAAGTATAAACTTAGTATACAAGTTAAATAAATGTTTCTCAAACATGGTTTCTGTCCCCATCACGTGGTTTTATATCAAAGTTTAGTTTGAATTTGTTAAAAAGATGATTTGATTGACAGCTCTGTCGGCCAATGAGGCTCTCGTTTTTCACCAGACTATCAGAGTAGATCGCTCCGGCGCATGCCTAGGCTTCGCTGGCAAAATATTTCAGCTCCAATTGTGAAGGTTAAGGCGACGTTAAGGCTTCACATCTCTAGATATGAAGATTCAAAGTGTTATGTCCAGATTTGAACACTCAGTCAGTCCTGTTTGTTCACTCTTGACCAGGAAAATTCACTTTTAGCTTCTGTGCTCCTAATACGAGTTATTTGAACTGATGCTCTGGTTTTATCTCAAATCACTCCATCTCAGTTCTCATGATAAGTTTAGGTAGTTTTAAGATGTGTGAACCTTTAAATTTCAGTATTTATTATTTTACACGCTCAATGATTTTTCTGCCACGCTCATATCTTGTTTTGAATCCCACAGGAAGCTGGAGTATCTGTTTCTCAGTGATCTCCCCGGCGTCACCGACAGTCAGACGACAGTGGACAGACTAAAGACGGCTCTGCCACGTCTGGACGTCGCTCTGGATCTGGACTGAGTGTTTGAGGTCAGGTTTTACTTGAAACCTGACCTCAAAGTAGGACTGTAGAGTAAACATATAGATCCTGGATGTACATGAGAGTCATAGTGAGCTGAGCGGGGAAACACGTCCAGCAGAGAGAAGCACTTTAATGTGGAAACCTGGAGATTGAACTCTTCTGTTTATTTTATTTTCATCATGTCAGGTATGAAATGTTACTCCACATGTAGATACAGAGAAAAACAAAACGCTGAGGACTTCAGAGTGTCTCTTCTTTTCTGTACATCAGTTTGGCATTCATTGACAGATGGCTGTGAACATCCTTAGCACCAAAGATCCAGAAATAACAAGTCAGACGTGGTGATTCTGTTAAACGCTCATAAATATGGGAATGTTATTCACTCCTAATGTCAATAAATATCCTCAGAAGTTCTGAGAAGTCATGAAAAAAGACTCGACCGTACTTTATAATTTACAGCAGACATTAAAAAACTCTCTATCAGAGTCACTCCTGCAGAGTCCGTCTGTTTATAAAAATAGGATTTGGCAAACCAGGCGAGGCAGTTTGACCGTCAGCGACTAGAAGCAGAGCGACACGTCACTCCTTGTCTCTAACATCTTCATCTTTACAAAACCAGCAGAGACATCGTCCGTAAACCCACGAGTCTGAGAGGACGAGTCGGGGAATAGTGCATAGATCGACACACATTTAAAAAAGGGTTGAAAAAACCAAGGTGCTACCGGGCGTCGCTTCTTCTCCTGAGTGTTCAGAACATCGAGGTTCAGTCAGAGCAGAGAGTCTAGATGTTGGGGAGGTGGTAGTTGAACTTGCGGAGGTTGTTGTAGTACCTCTTGTTGTCCACAGCGGGGAAGATGCTGCTGCCGGTCAGCTGGGGGAGATACTGGAGGGAGGGAGAGGACAACTTCAAGGACTGATACATGCAACACAGATTAGATGGACAACATGCCAGCTCCCCAAAAGTGAAGCCAAACAGGAAGACGGTGTCTCACCCCAGCGGGGAGATGTTTCCGAGGAAATCTGGTCCTCTTGTTGCGCTCCTGCTCTCGTGACGTGGTCTCGCTCTTCTCCCTCAGGCTGTCGAAGTACGGCTGCTGCAGGAGCTGCTCACAGGTCAGCCGCTCAGACGGGTCCATCCTCAGACAACCCTGAACCAACGGGACGGGACGGGGAGGGGGTGGAGCAAAGTTAGAGTTCTGAACTACAGACAGACTTAACACATCAGGGGCGTATCTACGGAGATCGATAAGGGCCACTAGAAAAATCATTTCTTTAGGTCAGGCCATTTCTAATGGATTCTGACTTAAAGTTCAGAATTCTAGAATTCTTCCTTTGATCTCAGGATTCAAGAATTCTGTGATCAAAGTCAGGATTCAAGAATTCCTCTTTGATCTCAGGATTCAAGAATTCTGTGATCAAAGTCAGGATTCTAGAATTCTTCCTTTGATCTCAGGATTCTAGAATTCTTCTTTGATCTCAGGATTCTAGAATTATTCTTTGATCTCAGGATTCTAGAATTATTCTTTGATCTCAGGATTCAAGAATTCTTCCTTTGATCTCAGGATTCTAGAATTCTTCCTTTGATCTCAGGATTCTAGAATTCTTCCTTTGATCAAAGTCAGGATTCTAGAATTCTTCCTTTGATCTCAGGATTCTAGAATTCTTCCTTTGATCTCAGGATTCAAGAATTCTTCCTTTGATCTCAGGATTCTAGAATTCTTCCTTTGATCTCAGGATTCTAGAATTCTTCCTTTCATCTCAGGATTCTAGAATTCTTCCTTTGATCTCAGGATTCTAGAATTCTTCTTTGATCTCAGGATTCTAGAATTCTTTCTTTGATCTCAGGATTCTAGAATTCTTTCTTTGATCTCAGGATTCAAGAATTCTTTCTTTGATCTCAGGATTCAAGAATTCTTTCTTTGATCTCAGGATTCAAGAATTCTTCCTTTGATCAAAGTCAGGATTCTAGAATTCTTCCTTTCATCTCAGGATTCTAGAATTCTTCCTTTGATCTCAGGATTCTAGAATTCTTTCTTTGATCTCAGGATTCTAGAATTTTTTCTTTGATCTCAGGATTCTAGAATTCTTTCTTTGATCTCAGGATTCTAGAATTTTTTCTTTGATCTCAGGATTCTAGAATTCTTTCTTTGATCTCAGGATTCAAGAATTCTTCCTTTGATCTCAGGATTCAAGAATTCTTCCTTTGATCTCAGGATTCTAGAATTCTTTCTTTGATCTCAGGATTCAAGAATTCTTCCTTTGATCTCAGGATTCAAGAATTCTTCCTTTGATCTCAGGATTCTAGAATTCTTCCTTTGATCTCAGGATTCAAGAATTCTTTCTTTGATCTCAGGATTCTAGAATTCTTCCTTTGATCTCAGGATTCAAGAATTCTTCTTTGATCTCAGGATTCTAGAATTCTTCCTTTGATCTCAGGATTCTAGAATTCTTCCTTGGATCTCAGGATTCTAGAATTCTTCTTTGATCTCAGGATTCTAGAATTCTTTCTTTGATCTCAGGATTCAAGAATTCTTCCTTTGATCTCAGGATTCTAGAATTTTCAGGAAGAAGTCATAATAAAAGAAAAAAAGTTAGAGATATTTTTCTTGTATTGGTTTAACATCCCATAAAATAATTGCTAAACTATATGTTTTTAATGATGTGAAGTTTCTTGATTTGTTCTAAAGATCCGTTGACAGGGAGGATACAGGGACATTTGATCTGCTGCAGAGACTGACACTGATACTGATTTCTGTAACAGTCAACATGTTACCTTCATGAGACTCAGAGCTTGGTGTGACAGGTTTGGATATTTCTGCTCCAAAGGTTCCTGCAGGAAGACAAAATGACAAAGATTAAAAACTCTTCTGGAGTCTGTCGTTATTTGTAAATCCCTCTGAACACTGAATCATGAACGTGTCTGTTTGCATTAAAACCAGAAACCCGATCCCTGCGTGAGGCCGTCAGCTGGAGCGCGTGCAGGCGGGGCGTTCTGAGCGTCTCACCTTCTCTTGTGGCTCCGGGATGGAAACTCCACAGAAGAACTGGTTGTTGCTGAAAACCTGCTGATGTCGAGGGATCAGATCTCCTGCAGAGGAAACAAAAACAAGAACCATGTTTAATTATTGTGTTGCATATTTTGTTCTGCATTATATCTCAGATTTATGTATTTATTACATCCAAAAGGTTCAATAGAGTTTTACAGTTTCCTGGAACACTTCTGTAACTCTCCTCACAAACTCTGGATTGTTTTCCTGCTTTAGAAGTCTCATTTCTATAAAAACAAACTCAATTCAATAATAAAAACACATAATTATATAAAATCCTTCTTCTGATTATCATGCATTATTTATTGAAACTCATTTCCTCAGACTTTGAAACAAACAGACTTTTTTTTGCAGGCTGTGGAGTCGCCCCCTACTGGACACAAATGTTGTGGTCTTTTATTAAAATAATTCATTTTCTTATAATATATTTAATTTGAACGACAAAAATATCTAGACTTTTTCATTTGTGTTTCTGGATCTCACCCAGAGTCCTCCGGATCAGGTACAGCTGGTCCATGTCAGACTTCCCGGGCCACAGAGGAATCCCCGACAGCAGCTCTGCGAACACACAACCGATCGCCCAAACGTCCACCGGGGGGCCGTACTGAGTGTCCCCCACCAGCAGCTCGGGGGCCCGGTACCAACGAGTGGCCACGTAGTCGGTGTAGTAATCACACGGACCGGCTGGACGCAGAAAACAGGAACACACAGCGTGAGGAGGCGGGTCTTTAAAACTTTGAACCAATAAAATCCAGTTTATTAAATAAGTTAAAGCTCCTGTGAGGAGTTTTTTATCTGGCTTAATGAATGCTGATGACACTTTATGATCTACAAGACCACACAAGACCATCAAGAAGGAGAGTGAATGTTTCTAAAGGGTTATTTTTAACCTCTTAAATCAGTGGTGGGGGGTAGGTGTCTGACCATGTGATTAAAGCTACTGATACAGACTCTCAAAGAGACCATCCTGGTCTTTAAAGACACCAGGATGAGATATTTTTGTCAGGAAACACTGATTACACACGTACAGGATAAATAAGGCAGAGACCACTTTGTCCACAGGGGGGCGCCAGAATCAACACACACCGAAGGTTCTTCACTGGAGCTTTAAGCAACTCTTCACATGTGAAAAACTGGAACCATTAAATATTGATAAATGAAAAGTTAATATAAGATAGTTGCCTTTTAATTGGTTCAGTCACTTTATGTAAAGAGTTATAGAGACAAACATGTGTTTTGTCCACCAGGGGGCGCCGTCAGCTGTACATATCAGCTGCTAATAAGAGATGAGTCTTACTGAGAATCCGGGCAAAGCCGAAGTCGCAGAGTTTGATGACCTGGTGTTTGGTGATGAGGATGTTTTCAGGCTTCACGTCTCGGTGGATACACTGTGAAAACATGAACAGTGAAATCCTCAGTGAATAAAAGGCGTGAGGAGCATTTAAAGAAACAGAGTCAGTGCTGCTTCAGTCAAACGGGGGGGGGGGGGGACCTCGCAGCACTTGTTGTGTCTCAGTGATACATTAACGTGCCGCTCAGCCGAGGGGAAGGAATTCTTGTTAAAAAAAAAGAGCCATAAAGAGGAGGGAGAGGAGGGTGAGGAGGGTGAGGAGGGTGAGGAGGGTGAGGAGAGAGAGGAGGGAGGAGGCCAGAGGAATTCAAAAACAAGCTGAAGGAGACGACAAAGGAGACACGACAACGGACAGAGAGGGAGCCACTTACGTTCTGTTTGTGACAGAAGTTTACAGCCTGAAGAGTCTGCCACGTTATACTCTTCACGAGGTGCTCCGGGACTCTGAGAGGGGACAAGAAATCAAATGTTTAATTTATCATTTCATCAAATAACAGGAAATAATGCTAGAAAAACTCTCTGGGTCTTTAAAGCTGGAATGTGTTATTAAGAAGTGGATAAACCGGAACCATCAGGAGGCCATGAGGTCTCAAATAAAGTCAAGATCCTGACACGTTTACAGGATCAAGCTACAGAGCAGTAATCCCTGCTTTTAATGCAGTGACTTCCACTACAGAGTCATGTCTGTTTTTAATGCAGTGACTTCCACTACAGAGTCATGTCTGTTCTTAATGCAGTGACTTCCACTACAGAGTCATGTCTGTTTTTAATGCAGTGACTTCCACTACAGAGTCATGTCTGCTTTAATGCAGTGACTTCCACTACAGAGTCATGTCTGTGTTTAATGCAGTGGTTTCCACTACAGAGTCATGTCTGTTTTTAATGCAGTGGTTTCCACTACAGAGTCATATCTGTGTTTAATGCAGTGACTTCCACTACAGAGTCATGTCTGTGTTTAATGCAGTGACTTCCACTACAGAGTCATGTCTGTTTTTAATGCAGTGACTTCTACTACAGAGTCATGTCTGTGTTTAATGCAGTGACTTCCACTACAGAGTCATGTCTGTGTTTAATGCAGTGACTTCCACTACAGAGTCATGTCTGTTTTTTATTGCAACCCTATCCAAACTTTTTTTTAAAATGGGAATCAATCAATTTAAAATTAGTATATTTTTCATGAAGCAATACAAATTTTCAGTTTGAACACCTGATATGTTGTCTTTTCTCTGTTTTTAGTTAAATAAAGTGTTTAAATTATTTAAAACATTCAAAATTGATGCATAAATTAATATTTTCTTGGACTCCAGGAAAGCAAATGTTGTATTTTCCAGCTCAGTTTGGTGAGCAGTCCTCAGAATGATCCCAGCTCAGACATTGAACACTGAAGCTTTGTTGGTTCAGAGACCATCATCTATCAGTGTTGCCGTGGAAATGGCTAAATCAAGCCCTGTGACTGGTCATCAATAACAAGCCCCGCCCCCTTCCCCTCCACTTTGTTCTCCCTTCTCTAGACCGTCCAGGGGGCTTCAGGCCAGGACCAGACGGGGGGGGAAACCAGACGATGTAAAAAAAAAACTAAACACACACACTCAGTATAAAATGTGGCCTATAGAGTCCAGACAGCTCCCCGCCTGCAAAGCATTCTGGGAGAGCATCACTGTAAACATTCCACAGCGAGCAGGTCAGCTGCCCGGGAGATGAGCGTTGTGCCCGGGACAAAGCAGCGAGCACGCTGCGGTGTGAGCGTACTGTAGAGATAACACAAAGTACACTGAGTTTAATCCAGAGCAGCCTCGCTCAGATTTATGATCCCGTCCTCAGACACTTTATATCCTCACGGCACACCGAGAGGAGGATACTGAGACTTCATGTAGATATAAACACACAATCACAAACACCACGTCCATGAAGTTAAAGATCTGGAGGTTTGACTCTCACCCTCTGGGATGGCGGTCCAGCTCGTTGAGGACGGTGTGGTCGCAGTACTCGAACACGAGGTGAAGCTTCCGTTTACGCCGGAACACCTCGATCAGATTCACCAGGTTGGCGTGTTTCAGTTGCTGCAGAGATAAAAGTTTATGTAGATCACACATCAAGGCTTTTCTGAATCCAACGCCACCAGAGGAATATAAAAACATCCATGCTTTAACTGACAGATGTTAGCGCTAACGTCAGAGAACAAATGAGCCTCTGAGAGTCTCAGCTTCACTGTAAACAGGTCCACAGAGTCTCAGTTTCACTGTAAACAGGTCCACAGAGTCTCAGCTTCACTGTAAAAAGGTCCACAGAGTCTCAGCTTCACTGTAAACAGGTCCACAGAGTCTCAGCTTCACTGTAAACAGTTCCACAGAGTCTTAGTTTCACTGTAAACAGGTCCACAGAGTCTTAGTTTCACTGTAAAAAGGTCCACAGAGTCTTAGTTTCACTGTAAACAGTTCCACAGAGTCTTAGTTTCACTGTAAACAGGTCCACAGAGTCTCAGCTTCACTGTAAACAGGTCCACAGAGTCTCAGCTTCACTGTAAAAAGGTCCACAGAGTCTTAGTTTCACTGTAAACAGGTCCACAGAGTCTTAGTTTCACTGTAAAAAGGTCCACAGAGTCTTAGTTTCACTGTAAACAGTTCCACACAGTCTTAGTTTCACTGTAAAAAGGTCCACAGAGTCTCAGTTTCACTGTAAACAGGTCCACAGAGTCTTCCCTCTGTCTTCCTTCAGCGGTATGAACCTGAAACAGAAACTGATGTTCTTGTGATGTTCTTGTAATTAACGGGTCTTCAGTTTGCTGAAATAACAACATCATGATGCAGATTAGTCCAAAGTCCAAAGTCCAGCTTTGTCAGGTCTGTCCTCAAGAGGAGAAGAAAACTACGTCTACAATGTTTGTTTGTTGAATGGAGGTCTATGAAAGAGGATTAGAGACACTGATGTTTCTTTAGCTCTGACCTTCTTCATGGAATGTTCCATTTATGACATCATCAAAGACAGAACTCTGACATCATCAAAGACAGAACTCTGACATCATCAAAGACAGAACTCTGACATCATCAAAGACAAAACTCTGACGTCATCATAGACAGAATTCTGACATCATCAAAGACAGAATTCTGACATCATCAAAGACAGAATGCTGACATCATCAAAGACAGAATGCTGACATCATCAAAGACAGAATGCTGACATCATCAAAGACAGATGTCTGGAATTCTGTCTTCTGCTCGCCTCCTCCTTTCCTCTCCTTTTTTCTTCCCTCCTCTCCTTTCCTCTTTCCTCTCCTCTCTTTTTTTCTCTCCTTTCTTTCTTTCTTTCTTTCTTCCCCTCTCTCTCACCTCATTCTTTTTCTCTCCTCCTTCTGTCTTCCTTTTTCCTTCTCTCCTCGTTTCTTTCCCCTTCTTATTCCCACTTTCCTTCCATCCTTCTTCTCTCCTCTTTTCTTCCCTCCTCCTCTCCTTTTTCCACCTCCCCTCCTCCCTTCTTTCCTTTCATCTTCTCTTGTCTCACATCTTCCCCTCTTTCCTAAATTTTCATCCTTCTTTCTCATTGCCTCTTCTTTTTTATTTCCTCCTCTCCTTTCCTCTTTCCTCCTCTCCTTTCTTCTTCAAAGACAGAATTCTAGAACACCTGCTGTTGCTCTCCATACAGACTGTTCTTCCTGCTGACAGCTGATTGGTGGATACTCCTCAGACTACAGACAGAGACCAGAACCCTTCTCAGACTAAAACCCAGACCCTGAGATCCAGATTCAACATGTCTCTGAATCAGAATCTGTAATTACAGGTTAGTTGTAGCTGAAAGTAAAAAGCTTTGTCAGGTCTGTCCTCAAGAGGAGAAGAAAACTACGTCTACAATGTTTGTTTGTTGAATGGAGGTGGGATCCATCATTTCTGATGCTGCGTTCAGGGAAGTCAGAAAATCTAAGCGCTGATTGTCTTTAGTGACACAGCATCAAGCAGATTAGTGTCTCAGTGTAAATGTTTGATGTAGAACAGATTGTTAGCTGCTCTTCATGCAGAGATCTGTTTATAGAGAGTCAGATTAACAAACCTACACTGGATTGTGTTCCTCCTGCTGTTGCTCTCCATACAGACTGTTTCTCCTGCTTCATATTAAAAACTTGAACACTCCACATTTACCTTCCAAAATCTCACCGAATCCACTTCCCCTCAGAGTATCAGACGAGCAGAGCCGACAGAGAAGTGAACCGTCCGTGTTTTCCTCTCATCAAACACTAAACTGTTAACAGCTGGTCATAAACATGCTGTTCCCCCTGACAACCGGCCCCCATCCTGTCCTATTTATGAGCTCCGGTGTCCAGCAGACCTCTGCATGACTAATTAAACCACCGACATGCACCCGAGCATCTTCCATTATCATCTTCAGACTAAAACAAACAGGTTGTTGTTGTTTTTGTTGTTTATTCCCACGCTGATGACGTCTCTGTCGACCAGGCAACATGGAGCTCCACCCTGAGGGATTCAGAGACCTAAAGCCAGACTCTAATGTGGCTCAAATAGTCTAAATCAAACCTTCAGACGTGAGTTCAAGCTTTCTTTCCAGCTGGTGTCTCAGCAGAGAAGAAGAACTGAGGATTTCATGGCATTAAAAACAGGATTTAAATCTTTAAGATAAGATTAAAACATTTCAGAAGGATCACATCACAGCAGTCCTTCTGAAGCGTCCTCTACCTGAGACTTAAGGCTTCAGACTCCTCTCACCTTGAGCATCCTGATCTCCCTCAGAGCGATCTTCCTGATGATGGGGTCGTCCTCCGACTCCACGAACTTCTTGATGGCGACGATCTGACCCGAGTCTTTGTTCCTGCACTTGAAGACGACGCCGTACGAGCCCTCCCCGATCTTCCCGATCTTCTCGTACTTCTCCATGCTCAGGCCGGATCAGCAAACATCCAAGTTTAGATTTCAAAGGTTACTTTTTATCAGGAGAGACGGAGGAGGAGGGACTTCTCTCTGCAGGGAGGAGGATGAGGAGGAGAGGGATCAGATCAAAGTGATGCTTTTAAAGAGAGTTTATCCATCATTAGATATATAGAAGTGATTCATCAGAGGAGTGTATTTTATTTTCATTGATTTAAAGTAAAGGAACTTTTACATCTAAATTAAGACATGAATGAAAAATTCTCCTCACTTTTATTGATTCTTTGTTTCTGAAGTATTTGAGTTAATATGTTTAGTCTTTTACTGCACTTTGAAACAAACCTTTTCATATATTTAACATTTTCTTCTATTATTTAAAGCCAAATTTGACTTTTTATCTCCTCATTTTGATTGTTTATCTCATAATTCTGATTTTAGCCAACATATTCTGGAGTTTTAATCTCATAACTTTCACTTCTTCTGTCTTTTTCTCATTTTTTAACACACAGGATTATTGTTTTGTAATTTTAACTCATAATATAGATTTTTTAAAGCCACAAAATTTGAATTTGATCCTATTTAGACCAAATTAAGAGATAAATGTCAAAAATAACATGATCTTAATTTATTATTTTAACATTAGGTTAGTTAGAATTTAAATATAAAAGGCTTTTTATGATGTAAAGTACTTTGTAAAGTCTGTTTTGATAAGTGATATAAAAAAACACTATTATTATTATTATTATTATTATTATTCTAGGGTTGAGTTCTAAAATGCTGCTTCTTAAAAAAAACAGGAAGTCTGGTTTATTTTGTTGTAATTCTGCATTAATTAGTTTTTGCATTGTCTCTGTTTGAAGATAAGAAATTAAACTAAAGACAAAGAAATCTGTCATAAATAATAACCTGAGTTAATTAAATTAAAGAGCTTAAAATGCATCAATTTAATTAATCTGAATCTTTAATTTAAACTCAGATTAACTTAAAAACAGAAGAGGACACTGAACACCTCCAAACTGTTCGATTGCGTAACAAAACATTTGCAATGCAAAGTATATTCAGACATTTCCCAAAGGAAGAGAGAGAGAGAGAGAGAGAGGAGACGGACATGAGGAGAGAGGAGAGAGAGAGAGAGAGAGGACGGAGAGAGAGAGGACGGAGAGAGAGAGGATGGAGAGAGAGAGAGAGGACGGAGATAGAGGGAGGAGAGAGAGAGGAGAGAGAGAGAGAGAGGAGAGAGAGAGGAGAGAGAGAGAGAGAGGAGAGAGAGAGAGAGAGAGAGGAGAGAGAGAGAGAGGAGAGAGAGAGAGAGAGAGAGAGAGAAAGAGAGAGAGAGAGAGAGAGCAAGCAGCAGGGGAATAAAATCAGAGTGCTGCACTTTAAAAGACAGAGGAGAATTATTTAAATTAAATTCTAATAAAATGATAAATAAAGAGACACTAAGTGATGATAATAAACTCTGCAGGGAGACTTTACTGTCAGTAACTCCTTCACTTTAGTCTCTAAGGCTGAGAGAAGCTGAGAGAAGTCTTCTTATGACTGATTAAAGTAAAATATTTAAAATATGTAATGATGAATATTTCAGTAAAAACACCTTCAGTTAATAAAACATGAATAAATAAATAAAGACTCACTGTGAGAGGATGAAGGCTCAGTGAAGAGGAGCAGCTCTGTCAGAGTTCAGGAGTCAAACTGCAGCAGCTTCAGACAAACACAGAGAGCTGGACGAGCTCAGCTCCACTGACCTGCTCTCAGGAGACGAGCCTGTTATAACTGTCAAGGGAAATACTGCAGCGAGATGACTTCCGGGAGAGACTTTCACAATAAAAGAATGGGATCTTTTTTTTTTTTTATGTGATTATTTAAAGGAAGATAAAAAGTATTAATGTTTGCATCAAAGTCAGGCAGACATCGTATAGAATAAAATAATTTAAGACATCCTAAATTATAGAAGTATAAAAACAATTAAAAAACAGTGTGAACACATTTTAAATTTATTTTTAATATAATCTTGAACATCAGTTTTTTCAACACTTTTTTAATAACATTAAATTGTGTTTCTAAATCTTTTGAGCAGAGTTGTGATAACTGTTAATCTGGATTATTCTGACCCCGGTAGAAGACTAGATTCAATTACAGGAACAAATCAATCAATCTTTATTTATATCGCCCAAATTTAACACATGACAATCATTAAAGACAACAGGTCTAATATTAGCATTGAACACAATTAAAGAAAACTTCTAGAAGGTCAAAATACTGAATATTCTTACAATAATTATACTTACTTTTCATTTTATTTTGAAAATATTTTGCACTGAAAGGCACTTTTTGTTGTATTTCCTGGATTTCACAGACCAGATTTGGTAGAAATGAGTTATATTAATTAACCTTTTACATCTACAGTAAAGCGAGTCTCCTTCCATGGAGGCCGCCATCTTTCTACAGTAACACAGAAAGGACAAAATAGTGACATACAGGTTTTTGTATTTAGTGAGTAGCAGCACGAAAAGCACCAGTTAGAAGACAATGAATAAGAGAGAGGTTGTTTTGTGTAAATAAATTGTATAGATACATATTTAATGGTAAAAACTTGAGAAATAGAGGATCTTACTTATCCTGCATCACGGGAGCTTCTTGTCCTTGAAGGCCACCGTAGCTTCATGAGGGAGGGGTGAGTAAGGGAGCGTTTCAAGCTAGTCTGACGCTAGATATGCTAAATATTTGTATTACTTTACATTGTAGGTTTGAATTGTTGTGTCGCTAAAGTGAAACAGTGAAAAGCATCAAGCAGCTGTGAGGATCATTCAGTTGTGTTGACTGTGGCGCCCCCTGTGGACAAAATAAGTAGTGTAGTAATAATCCAGATTAGGATCAGGATGAACAAAGTGAGCTAGAATTTGAAATCCAGTCTCCTTAGGTGTCCTGGTTTTATTTTGAAAGGGACTCCCGGTACTCACACACACTCCGGAGTAGCTTCATACATTTCTCTCTTTAAAATCCCAGTTCCCATAGGAACAGCTGACTCCACCTTCAGCTCCACAGAGAGAGGAGGAGGAGGAGGAGGAGGAGGAGGACTCAGGAGAGGGTTTCTGTGGATGATCACACCTGACAGACGGAGCATGGGCGAGGCAGATGAGCTCCACCCTCCTCCATGAGAGGCAGGTAAACAACTCGGGTTCCTCTGGGGAGGGAGGGGAGGTGAGTCACCGACACACCTGTCCTCAGCAGACCCGAGTCCTCCCACATCTGGACCCGGGTCAGAATGAAGCTTTCAAACAAACCCGTGACGCCGCCGTGTTTCTCTGAGACTAATTAGCGCCGCGCCGTGAAGTCAGAGGAACAACAGACTAAACAGAGGATGATGGAAACTAATTCTCCTCCTCAGAGACCCGCCATCATCCAGGAGAGACACACACACACTGACACACACACTGACACACTCACACCTGTCTTGTTAAGAGCGTTTTTATTACAAAAACAGCATACATTAAAACATTTTGCGAAGGGAATGCAAAGATGTTAACGAAAAACCGAGCATCTGTCCCTCATTCTGTCGTTTTATTTTTAAATAAAAAAATGTACAAAAGTGCTTACATGGTGCAAATAATGAGAAGAAGAAGAGTCTATAAAAGAGGGAGGGAGAGAGAGAGGGAGAATGTACATTAAATCCGTCTATGAATGCAGCAGAGCGAGGGAGCGAGGAAGCGAGGGGGCGAGGGAGCAAGGGAGCAAGGGAGCAAGGGAACGCGGCTTTATTACAGAAGCAGTGAATTAAACCCAAAGCTGCTGCGGGATCTTTACTCCTCTCACACTTCCTGTTAACACGGTCTGTAAATCAAACACACCCGAACGTGAGGTTAATAAATATTGCTTAAATTACCCACAATGCTCCTGGGTTTCTGTTTCAGCTGATCTATTAGTTTGACTACATATCTCCCCTCTAAGCGGGCGTGATGACGAGCGTTACAGACACGATTAATCTCCCATCGTTTGCTAACACGATCACAGACTCGTGATCCTTAATGGCACTTATGACGATAATAAGAAAACCTCTACATACTGGTTTGTAACTCGGAGAGGAAGCTAAGTAACAAAGTCCAGAGGAGCTTTTTATTGATTCTTCACCTTCTGCTACATGGTGTAAGGCTGCTCCTGAATCCAGACCGAAGACCCTGATCAGTAACAGTTTTTAATCCAGACGTTTCCCAAGTCAGAGTCTGGAGGGTTCTCCCAAAGACCGCAGCATGTGGACGCTTCTTCACAGAGAGAGAGAGAGAGGCTCAGTAACTGTTCTCATGACCGGCCAGGATGTAGAGGTTGCTCAGGGCCGTCGGGTTGTCCGTGGGTCGGCTCTGCAGGACCACCACCCTGAAGAGGAGGAGGAGACGGAGGAGGAGGAGTTAGGACAACACTCAGGAAGTGCTTGTTGGAGTTAAGGATCGAACACACAGCCGCAGACCGGTTAGCTTAGCATAAAGACTGGAAACGGATGGAAACTGCTAGCGTAATTCCTAGAAGGCAGGTCGTAGAAACCGCCTGCGATTCACCACCACTTCACTAAAGTTAGCTCTACACCTGATCACATGACAGTCTCCCCAAGATGGCGGCTACAAGAGAAAATAGCAGCCTGGGACTCTCTCAGTGGAAGTCTCTTCTGTTGATTGCCTTGATTCTGATTGGTCCAAATCTCATAGCAAGAGGGACGTCTTATCAAAGACCTGAGAACAGAATTGAATGCTCCGAGTCATCAGAGCCAGCTGTGATCAGTTCTCACCACAGACCGTATAAATAATGGACGTAGTATCCGTGACGTCACCCATCAGATGACACCATAGAAGCAGACGGACAGGCAGGTATCATTATGAGCAACACAACAGTTAGCCTGTTAGCATGAAGAGACTCAGGTGGCGCTGTTTTAGATGGTGCTATATTTCATCACAGATGGAAAAACAGTGACTGTGAATGGTTTTAGGAAAAAATTCAAAAAAAAAAATTGACAAACATTTTTGAAAAAAAAATGTAACAAAAAAATGTTGAACATTTTTTTGGGAAAAAAAATTTTTGAAATTTTTTTTGGAAAAAAAAAATGTGAAATTTTTTTTGGAAAAAAAAATGTGACTTTTTTTTTTGAAAAAAAATGTTGAAAAAATATAGTGTAAAAAAATTTAAAAAAAATTGTTGAAAAAAAAAAACATTTCGAAAAAAAATTAAAAAAAAAATGGACAAAAAAGTTGACCCGGAGCCTGTTTTAGATGGTTCTATATTTCATCACAGATGGATTCACTGAATCAACACGTGAGAGGAGATAAGCGCGAGTAGCAAAGACGTTTCAACACGGCTTTAAAATCCTTTTGAACTCAAAAAGCCGTGATCGCAGAGATCGGCCGGTGTTTTGGTTTAAACGGCGACCCTGTTAACTGGAGACTCTCAGCCGGATGCATCCCTCATAAACGTCTTTAGACCATCATTAAATATCTGATGAGGATATTTTGAAATCTTAATAAAAACTAAACTAGTTTGCATTCCCAGGAACTCCCTCTGTGTTTCAACAGCTGTGTAAACTCCACAAACACTGACACGTTCAGCTGAAGGTCTCCAGTTTACAGGGTCACTTTTAAAACCGGAACACCGGGAGGAGAGACGCATTCACGGTGGGCTGAGAGAAGACTACTGTTACAAGCTGCTAAATCAAGAGAATCACAGCTTCTTCTTTTGAAAAGTACACACACATACAAAAAAGATAGAACAAATACAAACTAATGAAAGAAAGAGAAATCAAGAGAATCACAGATGTGTGTGATGTTATTGTGGACGGAGGGAGGAATAAAAACACTGCGAGTAATCTACCAATCAGAATCAGCATTGCAGGCCCCGCCCCCAGAAAGTCCCGGGACCTTTGAAAAGTACTACCCCCCAAGCAGGGGCTTTTCAGGGGGGAGGTTTTCTACCCCTGAACTAAACTTAAAGCCTGGTTCCTACAGTCGAAACGCATGTAGTTCCGGGGTAAAGTTCCTGCGGGGGAAAAACACCTTTAGACCAGTAGGCCAACGGCGCCCGACTCATTCCTGTTTAAAGGTCAACGTCAAAGAGAAGAAGTATGTGCAATGCACATGGTGGATTAAGGTGGGGTCAGACTGAGTCTTATCCTGTCTTGGTGTTGGGTCTCTGTTCATAATTTGACATAGAGTGGTCTAGACCTGCTCTGTTTGTAAAAGCGCCCTTTACAAATAAAGATTGATTGATTGATTGATTGAAGGAGGAGAGCTGAAAGAGGACAGAAATGTCAGCATGAAGAAGTCCTGCTCACCTGGTCTAACGTTCACTTTAATGCAGATTAGAACCAATAATCAGGATCAGGTTTGAACTTGAGCGGGTAAACTCTGAAGTCAGGTAAAGACTCTGACACCAGCAGTGTTCGTCTTGTTCTTCGTGGAGCAGAGTGAGATATGCGGTCTAACGGTTTAACACCGCGTCACCGCCGCGCTAACAGTGGATGCTAAACGGCTCATTAAGCGTCCCCGATCGGCTGTCACGGTCACGTCAGGACGGCGAGCGGGTGAATCTTCGGATGGCGGTGACAGCTGAGCAGGACGCCGCGGTCCAAACTGTCTCTTCCATCAGATGAAATTACAGAGGCACGGAGGGACACTCAAACCAGGCTGGCAGCGCCCGCGAGGAGGTGAATTAAACATGGAGGAGGGGTTCTGGGCGGAGGGAGGGCCTCGCTCTGGTTCCTCTGAGTTTACACAGTCCAATAAAACTGCACAGGTTTTATAAACTGATGTTATGAGAGTGTGTTTGAGTTTATTCTTTCATTTCCTTTACTGTAAATGTAAAACTTCATCCTGAAAGCCGCCTGGAGGAAGTCTGTGTGAGGTGACGGGGCGGGTCAGCAGGAAGTATTCAGGAACATTCAGGGGGAGGAAGGTTTCTGGGTTTTGTTTGTGTTGCAGAAACATCTTCATACATGTTAGAGACATTAACACAACTTCTCCTCCTGCACGTCCAGCACTGACAGCATCCTGCAGTGAGGATGTGAAAGGCAAGTTCCTGAAACATCAGACAATACCTCGAAAACATCAGGACTTCAGATGTGATAACACCATTCAGGGGAACTGTCAGCGATGCATTCAGGGACAGCGGGACACCCAGTTAAATCTAATTTCATGATGAAAAGATCGAGCTGGAGAAGTAGGTCAGAGAGAGAGAGATGAGCGTGGAGAGGGACCGACACGAGCAGCAGGAGCAGGGCGCTCGCAGCAGGTGAGCGGGTCGTCTCCAGGTGGAAGACAAACACAGAGACCGGAGGGGGGGCGGACTTGCTGTGAGGAGGGTCACAGAGCTGAAACACAGGTGAGGAAACACACAGAGAGAGTGAAACATGTGAGACCAACCTGTCGGATCCGAGGAGGCGGAAGACTCTGCTGGGATCACAGATCTCCTGCGTCACCTGGGGATGAAAATCACAGCAGGTTAAAATCAGTCTGAGTTTATTTAACGCCGTTATGAGACGACCCGTCATCACGCCGTCTGTCCTTTATTCAACACCCCAGTGTTTATTGATTATCTTACACACTCTCTGGTGTTCACAGGTCTGTGGATCACTCTCAGACTCAGCCTGATTCAGTCCTGTTGACATTCAGGTCCCTCATTGTGCCTGAACAACAGGACGTGTCTAAGGACTCGTCCTGACACGTCGCGGCGAAGAAGGCCCCTCCGCGGCGCTCTCTCACGTGTCAACATGTCACGAGGAACTTGTCGACAGATGTGAGATAAGTCGGCGTGTGACACCTGCTAGGTGTAAGTCCTTGGCCCCGGGAGAGATCTGATCTGTTTGAGTCTGAGCGAGAACAAGGTCTCGGGTGTTCGGAGGAGCACCCACCGGAGCGAGCGGCGGATCAACGGGCCCCGCCGCCCCTGAATGCTTCGCTTTGAGGGGAATCATAACGAGACAAAGGATGAATTATTTAGCGCTGCTCTCTGTGGCGTGACGGGTTTCGTTTATGATTGAGCATCAATTTTGCATGAAGGCTGACATTTTAAAAATCCTTGCTATGGGAGGTTGGTCAAGCCGGGCCGGGCACAGACTCTGCAGACAGACCTTGTGTTTTCATGCGAGTGCTGCGGGGCGGCGTCCGACACCATGAGGCCCCCGATCAGAGTATCACTTTTCATAAAGCAGAATGCTTCACCTCCCTGTGATCTCTTGAACTCTCATTCTCCCGCTGAGCGCGGCTCGTGATCGGGTTCACATGGAATCCCTCCGTGAAAGGACGACAAATTCATTACCTCGCCCCACACAAAGACACTTTGTCCGGCTCCACCTGAGGGCTAATCTGCAGGGATCACCTACAGCGTGAGGCCCCCCACACACACACACACACACTAACACACACACGCAGCACTCAGGGTCTGTGTTGACAAGAGCCAGAGGTGATGGTTCACATGTTCAACAAACAGGCCTGCGTTCAGACCTGCAGTGAACTCAGAGCTTTGACTCTGCAGGAGGAGGAAACACAAACGTTCCCTGTTATAAATATAAAGATTTATTAAAATGTTAAATATATCTAAATATTAAAATGAACTAGTCTAACCTTTAAAACGCTGTAAGAGAAATGTTCTGACTGAGCTGACACTGGTCAGTCTTTCTTAGTGGGTCATTTCCTGAAATGCATAATTTCCCTAAAATCAATAAAACTGGATCTTAAAAGTTATACAAGCAAAGAAATGTGAATTAAACTGAAATATTAACATTTTGCCGGATTTAAAAAAAACAAAAAATGTAAATTTTTTCTTGAATTTTTCAGAATAAACACAAAATATTTCTCTAAACTTTAAATCTTTTAATCATATTTCTTTAACCATGAGAAGTTTTTTATTTCTGTATGTTTGAATCCTCCTGTTATGTTCATTTCTCAGGAACAGCAATAATGTTCCTGGGTCAATTTGACCCGGGGCATATGTAATTATCTAAAAGTGTCAGAATCCAAAAAATCCCAATTAACATTAATTTTAATATAATTATTAACTCCATTACTAACCATTTAAATCAAGATTTAGTGCATTGGTGTTCTTTAATTCTCACAGATCATGGTTCAACGAGGATGACTCACTTTTTTTATCATTACAATTAATGTTAAAACTTTTTTTAATGTACGTTGGAAAGCCCTAATTATAAATACAATACTTTTACATGACATAGATTTTTGTTTATTGCATTCTACATTTAGATTTTTTTATTTTGTATGAAGTGAACGTCTTCTGTCACATGCTGCCCAGACTTTTATTCTGCATTTATCTGGTTTGAAAGGAATATACTGCCTAAAATAGACTTTAAAAAGGGTCAATTTGACCCGCAACATAACAGGAGGGTTAAAGTCTTTGTGTAAACGGTCAGTGTTTTTGTTGAAGTTATTTGAGGATGTTTTTAAATGTTTGAAGCCTTAAATCTGTCTAATCTTTAGGTTCTGTATTTTCTTTAAGTTATACTCTGTTCATAAAGCAGAGTAGCATCATGCTAACAGAGCTAACACCGCACACGAACGCCACATGTGAAGGATTTCACCTGCTGTGGGCGGACAGGATACAGGAGAGCAAGACTGAACTAACTGGGGAAGAAGGCCAGCTCAGTCCTGGACCCTGTGGAGGTGGTGGCTGACAGGAGGATTATGGCCAAGCTGTCGTCTCTGATGGACATTTCTTTTCTTTATATATTCTTGTTGAATTCTTGTTCTGTACACCTTTTTGTTTGCTGCTGGAACTCCATGAATTTCCCCGTTGTGGGACGAATAAAGGAGGATCTGATCTTATCTTAATGAGCTTCTGATCATTCAGCATCTAACAAAGGAGCCTCAGCTGTCTGCTGCAGAAAGGATGAAGGTTTCATCTCTTTTCTATCTTACATCATTTATATATTTCATATTTCATATGAAGTCAAACAGGATTGTAAAACAACATCTGTTAATCTAGTTTTAGTCTGATGTTGAAGCCGTTTTTACCTCGTTAGACTTGAAGCTCTTCCCCTGCATGCCGTGTTTCCAGAAGGCGAGGACGCTGTCCTGAAGGCACACTGTCAGAGGACAGAGAGAGAGAGAGGTCAGTTTGTCATGTTGGGTCTGATGTTCAGTTTTCCCTCTAAGGTAAGAAACCTACCAACAGATCCGATGCCGAAGTCGAAGCTGAGCTCGGACGCCAGCTTCTTGTTGGACTTCAGTCGGCCTTGAAGATTCACGATCTTCAGGTTTTCTGGAGGAAGATTTAAAACATTATTAAAGATCAAAAACACTTTCTTCAGAGTTCACAAACTTTAATGTTTGAAGACAGAATCAAACTCACGGTCCAAACACACCAACACCGTGTCTCTCTCCAGCTGGGTCACGTGGATGGCATCGACCTGCTGATTGGCTGTGAGAGGAGAGAACGACAGTCAGGACTAAGAACCCTACAGGAAGTATTCTTCCTCTCATACATGTACGCGTCTGACTCACTCGTTCCCATCTCTGTGAACCAGGAGGAGCAGGAGTTGAGGTTGATCGTCTCGAAGCGGACCACCTGACCCGGCTCTGAGCCCTGGCTGATGGCCACGCACACCAGAGGGTACTCCTGCTCCGGGACCACCAGCATCTCAAACACCTTCAGGGGGCTGGGGAGGGGGAAGTCAAAGTGCTGCGTGGGAGGAAGGAGGACAGGAGAGGGGGTTAGTGTTTATCTGGAGGAGGAAGTGAAAAGTCTGAGAGCAGAAATAAGAACTCAAACTGACCTTGATGAGCATGAACCTCTGCATGGGTTCATACCACTGTAACAGGACGATCCCAGACTGCAGCGCCCCACACAGGTACTTGTGGCCGGTGTACGGGTTCCTCACTGAGAAGGAGAGGAGCAGGTTAGAGCAGCAGGACAAGGTGACAGGACGGGGTGTGAAAATGTGGATCTGAAGCGAGTAAAGAGAGGAGGATGCTCTTTGTGTGTTGACAGTTGAATTTGTTGGAGGGAGAGTAAACAGAGAGGGAGAGGTCACTCACCGATGCAGCACTTGTGACATCCCTTTGTGTCGGGGAGCTTAGTCGTCAAGGCGAACCTCCTGAGGAGAGAAAACAGCAGAGTTTTTAAAAACAGCGGATGACGTCTGGAGAGCATGAGAGAGGAGCAGCAGAGCCGGGAGTCTCACCTGGGTAAAATCTTATCCGGGAAGCGGTGAGTCTGGAACTGAGCGGCCAGGCCGGGCTTCTTCAGCTGCTCAAACAACCCGATGAGATTGTGGGAGTACAGCTGGAAGGTTTTCCCTACAGAGGACAGATTCAATCATGAGGACTGAGTGAGAGCAGTCAGCTGTCAGCTCTAAACCTCGGCCCTCTCTTTACATATTCAGGGTTTCTAACGTGCTGTGAGAGACGCTGTGACGGCTGCAGTGAGATCTTTTAGAGTGGACGTCATGGATGGAAGCAGCTGAACCTGTTTCTGGTTAAAAAGGATCTTAAACAGGGGGAACAAAGGAGAACAAAAGTCAAACAGACAGAGGATTTGTGCAGAAACTGAACAGACGGAGAACGTTTCAGTTTCTCTCGCCGAGCCTCCGCCTGTTTGCTTTTGCTCTCCGTGTCCGAGTCCCTCCTTTACTGCACACGTAGATAAACAACTGACACACTGGGATCCTGTCTTTCCCTCTCTCTCCTCTCTCTGCCTGTCTCTCACTTTAACTCTTCCTGTCCCATTAAAGTTACTAACCATAGACCTTTCTGGAGTCCCTGAGCTCCCTTGTCTCGTAGGTTCCTCTGGATCTCTGCTGTAGATTCCTTTTTTGGGGTCTGTTATTCATCCTTTCTTTCTTTCTTTCTTTCTTTCTTTCTTTCTTTCTGTCCTTCTTACATTTTTTCCTTCTTTCTTTCTTACTTTCTTTACTTCTTTCTCTTTTTTTATTCCTTCTTACTTTTTTCTTTCCTTCCTTCCTTCTTTCTTTCTTTTATTCCTTTTTTCCTTTCATTTCTTTCTTTCTCTCTTTTCTTTTCTTTCTTGCTTTCTTTTCTTCTTTCTCCTGCTTTTCCCTTACTTTTTTCTTTATTCCTTCCTCCTTCCCCCCTCCCTTCCTTCTTTCTCTCTTTTATTCCTTTTTCCTTTCATTCCTTCTTTCTTTCTCTCTTTTATTCCTTTCTTTCTTTCTTTCTTTCTTCATCCTTTATGTCTCCCTTTCTTATCCCGTCCTTTCCTTCTGTCATTCCTTCACCATTTCTTCTCCTCTTTTTCTTTCTTCTGGTCTCCCTCTCTTCTCTCTTTTCTTAGTCCTTTCTGGAGTCCCTGAGCTCCCTTGTCTCGTAGGTTCCTCTGGATCTCTGCTGCTGTGGACGTGGTCCAGACTCCAGCTGCTACAACTACTACTATCCATCTCCCCACTATCATCTCTCTCTCTCTCTTCATCTCCCTCTATCCCTCTCTCCAACACGGTCTCAGCAGATGTGTGTCTAACATGAGTCTGGTCCTGCTGGAGGTTTCTGCCTGTCTGCCACTGTAACTTGCTAAATGCTTGCAGCCTGTCAGCAGCAAGAATGAGGAACGTTTAAGAGGACGTATTGGATTGGACAGCGATCACTTCCTGTATGCTTCAGCACTTTCTTTCCCTACGTCTCAGTCTAGAGTCTCTTAAATCTGATTATGACAGAATGAAAACGTCTCTGCACATCATAGGACACAGTGAACCGTCGACCCGGTGAAGCAGCAGCTTCAACACGTAGAAAGGTTAGCCGTGAACAGGAGTAAACACAGAAGTGTGATGATGATGTGAAGCATGATTACCTTCTGATGAAGCCGGTTAGTAGAATATCAAATCAAGCCAGGCGAGAGGAGGATGGACAGTGTCCAAGGGAAGAGGAGAAGAGAGAAGAGGTTAAGTATACCACTGAAGGTAAAACCGAAAGTAGACCTTGCAGTTTGTAATCCCATCCTCAGCCGTTAAACTGAGAGAAGGCTTCAGCAGCACGGACGGCCACACAGAGGAGCTTTGTTTTTAATGATGGATGATTTGAGCTTCCTCATGTCTGCATATATCAAAGATCAACATGTAGGCCCAGATGTGTTACTGCTGAGCTGCTGTGCTCGTCCGAACCACAAACAAAGGACACAGTTATTTCAGGGCTGCAGATATGGAGCGACCTAGGAGCCCTCGGGCCGGACAGATAACAGGACAAAGAAGCAGCAGGTGATGACAGGAGCCAGTGCAGCGGGAGGCGGGGATAAATCCATCACTTACCAGATAAAGACATCAGGTTGTTGTTGATAACGTACAGCCACGTACACTTCCTGGGAAACAGCTGCAGAGGGGATTAAACACAGAGAAACAGAGTCAGCATGCAGCTGGAGGAGGGAGAGAGGAGGCGAGCTGACCTGAAATGCCTCAGTCAGTTACAGTCGGGCACCTCCATGTGTTAATGATGCATTTGCAGCTGCACTCATTAGCATGTTGTGCTAACATGCTTGCTACTAGAGGAAAAAGAAGCTAAGGAATGGAAAGATTAGGAAAGGAAATGATCGCTAAGGAAAGGAAAGGAAATAGTCACAAAGGGAAGGAAAGGAAATGATTGCTATGGGAAGGAAAGGAAATGAAATGATCGCTAAGGAAAGGAAATAAGCGCTACGGGAAGGAAAGGAAAGGAAAAGAAAGCTGAGGAAATGAAATGAGCACTAAGGGAATTATCGCTAAGGGAAGGAAAGAAAAGGAAATGAGCACTAAGGAAAGGAAAGGAAATGAGCGCTAAGGGAAGGAAAGGAAATGAGCGCTAAGGGAAGGAAAGGAAATGATCGCTAAGGGAAGGAAAGGAAATGATCGCTAAGGGAAGGAAAGAAAAGGAAATGAGCACTAAGGAAAGGAAAGGAAATGAGCGCTAAGGAAAGGAAATAAGCGCTAAGGGAAGGAAAGAAAAGGAAATGAGCACTAAGGAAAGGAAAGGAAATGAGCGCTAAGGAAAGGAAAGGAAATGAGCGCTAAGGGAAGGAAAGGAAATGAGCGCTAAGGGAAGGAAAGGAAATGATCGCTAAGGGAAGGAAAGAAAAGGAAATGAGCACTAAGGAAAGGAAAGGAAATGAGCGCTAAGGAAAGGAAAGGAAATGAGCGCTAAGGGAAGGAAAGGAAATGATCGCTAAGGGAAGGAAAGGAAATAGTCACAAAGGGAAGGAAAGGAAATGAAATGATCGCTAAGGAAAGGAAATAAGCGCTACGGGAAGGAAAGGAAAGGAAAAGAAAGCTGAGGAAATGAAATGAGCACTAAGGGAATTATCGCTAAGGGAAGGAAAGAAAAGGAAATGAGCACTAAGGAAAGGAAAGGAAATGAGCGCTAAGGAAAGGAAAGGAGCGCTAAGGGAAGGAAAGGAAATGAGCGCTAAGGGAAGGAAAGGAAATGATCGCTAAGGGAAGGAAAGGAAATGATCGCTAAGGGAAGGAAAGAAAAGGAAATGAGCACTAAGGAAAGGAAAGGAAATGAGCGCTAAGGAAAGGAAAGGAAATGAGCGCTAAGGGAAGGAAAGGAAATGATCGCTAAGGGAAGGAAAGGAAATGATCGCTAAGGGAAGGAAAGAAAAGGAAATGAGCACTAAGGAAAGGAAAGGAAATGAGCGCTAAGGAAAGGAAAGGAAATGAGCGCTAAGGGAAGGAAAGGAAATGATCGCTAAGGGAAGGAAAGGAAATAGTCACAAAGGGAAGGAAAGGAAATGAAATGATCGCTAAGGAAAGGAAATAAGCGCTACGGGAAGGAAAGGAAAGGAAAGGAAAAGAAAGCTGAGGAAATGAAATGAGCACTAAGGGAAGGAAAGGAAAGGAAAAGAAAGCTGAGGAAATGAAATGATCACTAAGGAAATTATCGCTAAGGGAAGGAAAGAAAAGGAAATGAGCACTAAGAAAAGGAAAGGAAATGAGCGCTAAGGGAAGGAAAGGAAATGATCGCTAAGGGAAGGAAAGGAAATGATCGCTAAGGGAAGGAAAGGAAAGGAAATGAGCGCTGGAACGCAATGGAGCAGATCCAGTGGAAGTTAACACACTGACTAGAATAGAAACCTGTCAGAACCGGATCTGTGACAGATCAGAGACGGATCTGGTGGAATTTGGCCGTATAGTTAAAGATCTGAACAGATCATCACCTGCTCCATCGTGGCTTCATGCAGCTCGTTGAGGTTCAACGTATAGATCCCGTCCTCCGTCCCAAAGATGAGGTACTGATCTATGAGGAGAGGAGATGAGAAGTGAAGCAGCAGCTGAAATAGAAACAGTAACTTCTGTGTGTTTGTTTGCATGAACCTGTACCTTTGGTGTCGGGGTGAATCCATGACGTGGCACAGTTGATCTTCAGCGGACAGCCATCAAACACTTTAGAGAAACAGGCTCCCATCTGAAAAGAGAAGCAGCATGGCTCAGAGGAGGAAGGTGTGTGAGCTCAGAGAGAGAGTCAGCCTGGGTGTAATGAGGCCGAGGAGCAGAAGAAAACCACAGAGCAGGGAACCAAATATCTCCAGAATGTACCGCAGCAGCAGAGGAGGAGGAGGAGGAGGAGGAGGAGGAGGAGGAGGAGGAGGAGGTCAGCAACAGAGCTCCTGAAAGAAGAGGGGAGACTGCAGAGAACAATGCAGATGATTCACTCACCAGGACTTTAGGAGTGGGCGGCAGGCCGTTGATCGCTGGTTTCTGAGGAGCAGAGGAAATACAAATCTAATCATCGTGCTGACACAAACAAAGCAGCATCAATCAGTCTCAGTGTCGAGGCTTTATTTAGCTCCACATGCAACAAGGAGACAAAAACAAAAACACAATCTGGACTGTTCTTCTTTAACCGTCAGTGTTTGGATCTGACGAGGTGAAACATCATATTTGGGGTTTCCCTGCAGCTCTTTAAAGCCAACAGATGATATGTTACTCCTTAATCCTAACACTTGGGTGCACCGAGAGGTCAAACGTTATCTTCACACTCACAGGGAACTCCTTCTTCTCCTTCCGGTGCGGTCTGTTGGGCGGCGGCTTGGGACTGCCTCCGTTCACGCTGTCGTCTGAGTCGTTCTCTGTCGGGAGAGAAGAGAGAGACGTGAGCGATCAGGGAGAGAAGAAGAGTCTAAACACTAAAGACAGACACGGTCACATCCAACTCTCTTACCTTTACATTTAGGTTTACTGAGAGCTTGGAAGAAAGAGAGTTCTCGTTTAAAGACACTTTAGTTTGAGAATACAGACGAAGAACTGCACACGAGGGCGGGGTACTACAAGGAACTGGATCAGGGACTGTGACACAGATCACATTGATAACGAAGATCAACTACAGATTTCTTATGACAGGGTTTACAGGACTCAGTCTGAGGACTCAGACTTGGACCCTCCTTTCTGCTGTGTCTGATTTCACCAGTGTCATATCGTCACTGATGCTCGCTCTGTTCTGCACCCCAGGGTCTTTGCTGCTGCCCTCCCTGCCTTGTCTTTAGATTCATACATATTAAAGAGAGATGAGGTGTGCTCTCCCTGCCTTCTTTTAGATTCATACATATTAAAGAGAGATGAGGTGTGCTCTCCCTGCCTTCTTTTAGATTTATACACATTAAAGAGAGATGAGGTGTGCTCTCCCTGCCTTCTTTTAGATTCATACACATTAAAGAGAGATGAAGTGTGCTCTCCCTGCCTTGGCTTGAGATTTATACACATTAAAGAGAGATGAGGTGTGCTCTACCTGCCTTGGCTTGAGATTTATACACATTAAAGAGAGATGAGGTGTGCTCTCCCTGCCTTGGCTTGAGATTTATACACATTAAAGACTGATGAGGTGTGCTCTACCTGCCTTGGCTTGAGATTTATACACATTAAAGAGAGATGAGGTGTGCTCTCCCTGCCTTGGCTTTAGATTTATACAAATTAAAGAGAGGGAAGGTGTGCTCGCCACTTGCCTTGGCTTTAGATTCATACATATTAAAGAGAGGGAAGGTGTGCTCTACCTGCTTTCTTTTAGATTTATACACATTAAAGAGAGATGAGGTGTGCTCTCCCTGCCTTCTTTTAGATTTATACACATTAAAGAGAGATGGTGTGCTCTCCCTGCCTTGGCTTGAGATTTATACACATTAAAGAGAGATGAGGTGTGCTCTCCCTTCCTCAGGCTTTGCCCTGTCACACATGGAGGTGGAGTCATACCTCCAAATATAACTTATCACATACAAATAATGAGTTCTCACCAGGATCTGAGGCATGAGACAAAAGGCCGGGGCTGCTGACGCTGGCGGAGAGGAAATCTGGAGATGAGTGCTCCCCCTTGTTGCCCGACTCGGGCGTGCTCTGTCTGCGAGACACCTGAGTCGGCCCGTTCTCTGAGTTTGGGAACCTCCGAACCGTCAGAGACCGCTCGTCGTTCAGGCCGAGCTCCTCTGAGGAGCTGTTTAACCGTGGCTGACACAGGAAACAAAGAAGAGAGTTCAAATAAGAGGATATGACTTTCATACTTCTATAAGAGATATATCATAAAGTTAAAGGTCTCACCTTCGGGGGCAGAGGAGGAGGAGGCATCCCTGGCTTCAGAGTTGACCTGAAATACAGTTCATTAGACAGATCTAAAACCCAACAACAACAGGTCTGAACACATGATGAAATCTCAATGACATCACTCACAGCTCCACTTCTTCGAAGGCGTCCTCCAGATGAGCGATGTGTCCCCTGCAGGAGCGAGCAGAGAGGAAAATAAGACTCGTCAGAGGTCGGGGAGGAGAGGGGAGTTAATGATGCTCATGTTTATTTGAGAGCTCTCCTCTGAGGTGAGGAGACTCTGAGGAGAAGAGCTGGGGGTGTTTGCTGTGATGACGGGATGCTAGAAAACATCACGGGATGGAAAACAAGGAGAGATACGTTTCTGGAGATGGATGGAAGATCTGTTTTTTGATGGACTCCAAACTTGAAACATACTTCATCAGAAAAATCCCTGATTCCTCGCATCGATGAACCTTCATGTTCACGTTTTTTAATCTGGCTTTTATGATCTGACATAAAACTTAAAGTTAGTTTAATTATCAGCATCACTTCTGCAGGTTTTCTTGCAGAAATCTGTCTGCAAGAGCAGCTAACATCAGCTCTTACACATCATTTCTCCACGGCTGCTCTATTCCTGCTTCTCAAGTTTCTTGTAGGACTGTAAACAATGACACACGTGAAAAGGAAGTCTTGACTTGATGTTCAATTGCAAATGCTGTCTCACTGGAAGCTCTCAGAGGTTGTTCGTTCGCCCGGAGGCGTTAAAGCTCCAGTAGGGAGTTTTTTATCTGCTTATGAAACACACTGACATTAACGCTGATTACATCTTTCTTGATCACGAGATCAAGTCAAAGCAAACTAGCAATTCTGCATTTTCTAGCCTCTGTCGTACCCGGGTGCTGGTCTCAGACTCCAGTATGCACAGTTTGGATCTACAGCTGAGTGGAAGGGTGCAAAGGAAGAGGAGTCGTGGACACTGTGGGTGCTAAAAGCTCACTGCAGTGAAGGTGGGGACAAAGTGAGGGATGGGTGGAGGGTGTAAGGTGCTACAGCACACGTGGGTTAGTGTTACCGTTGGAACAATTCATCCTCAACGCTTTTGAGAAGACTCCTTGGAGGGACGAGAGGCCAGATAGAGAGAGAGAGAGGGAGAGAGAGCGACAGGAAGAAGAGAGATATAAAAAGCACACGGACAAGTGAGACGGAGGTTACAAGCAAAGCAACATTTCAAAGTGCAGATGGGAGAGTGAGTTCATGCAGAGACGCAGGTTAGCTACAGTGAGTGAGCAGGTTAGTGTGAGAGACGGTGAACAGCACCTACGAAGACATTCAGGATGTTATCTTAGGATTCTAAAAACGTTGCATTTGCTTCTGCTTTGGATTTAAAAAAAGCCTCTCTGCTGTCGAGGAATGATTCAGGTTGGCTGTCTGAACTCGAGCAGAACACAGGCTGCTGTAAAGTGAACTGAGAGTGTCTGCAGGGTTGATTTATTCCTGCTCCTCAAACAGAAACAGCTGGCTGAGTCGGAGTCGTAGAGGTCCTTACGGTAACGCTGTCAGACTCTTGAAATAATCTGAGGCTGAAGGTGTCAAAAAGGAGCACTTATAGAGGACATGCAGATTTACCTGCTGGGGTTACACTGCAGCCTGTTTGCTTTTGTAGGCTGAAGTCAGATACTGAGGATGATTCCAAAACTTTTAGTGCTTGTAACTCATTAAAACCTTTAAATATGTAAATATAGAGCCTTGGCTTAAAAAGGCTAACAAGCTTCAGGTCATCTTATCATCAGAAGTTTCATACACTAATAATGTTACTCAAATTTACCACTATTACTAAGGTAAGGTTACTTTTAAGGATGCTCAAAAGTGACTTATTTCCAAGTCCTCTAAACTGGAATTTAAATTCCATGCAGCCTAAAAGTCTAAAGGTAAGAAAACACTCAAAGTTGAGCACAATTTCTTTAACACGGCAAAACTCAGGATCACAGAGTCTGAAGGTAAATGATGTCGAATTGTTTTTCAGAGTGTGTCTACCTCTTGAAGAGCTAGCACCACCAGCCTTCAGTCCTCCTTGTAGGTTAGCATCCTAAACTTTATCTCCATTTACTAGATCAACATACTGAGAAGTAGCGGCTACCTCTCACCCTGCGACATGGTTTGGCTTGTCTTCTTCTTCTGTTTAAAGTTGGGTGGAAACTAGCGTTTAAGGCTCACTAGCGCCCCCTCTCTTTTTAATTTTTGAGGGGATGTAAATACAGATTTATTTATATCTAATTTTTATCAAACATTTGTCATATTTATATCTAGAAAAATGATGTGCACTACCAGACGACATCTGTCACCTGTGCTTGTTTACATCCAGGTAGTAGAGCTTTAGAGCGTTATGGGAGTAGACATTAACCAGAGCTGCAGCACACACTAGTGGCGGGTTGCTGCACTACAGTTTAGACACAAACAAGTCATTCTGGTGCATATTAACCAAGGATGTTTTGTTGTTTAGTCAATCCAATGCACACATCCTTTGTTCCCTCATTTGCAGGTAGATTTGGATTACAGTGAGGTGGCCTTCAAGGTGCTGATAAGGTGTCTAGCGTGCATTTAATACTTTAAAGAAGGTAAAAACATGTTCCTCTTCTGAATGAAATACTAGAGATCATCCAGAGAGAGAGAGAGAGAGAAAGAAACAGAGAGAGAGAGAGAGAAAGAGAGAGGGGCGAGTAAACAGGAGCAGTTTCTCTGACAACAGTTTCCATGGATTACCTGGTTGTTATTCCTCCCTCTGCAAACGGACTCCAGGGGGAGGGGAAGTCATTATCTTTACTCACATCCTGTGGAAACACACACAGATACAGACTTTTAGACACCCTGCTTTTTTTATTTAACATTTCTATATGTCTTCTTTTTCTATATTTACTATAATGAGTGATTAGAAACAGAGAAGCTGAACTTCAACACGAACACTTATTAAACTGATAATCACCATTTCAGAGTGAGCCTCAGTTTCCTTCCTGAGCGGAGGTTCAAACTGGAGCTTGTCGACTGTAATTCAAAAGACAGTTGGATTATTGTTTGGTATTCTTGCACACGTTGAACACTAGAGGGCATCAGAGCTCAACACTTGAAGCCACACAAAGCCGTGGAAGCAGCGTTGGAGCATTAGTAGCAGGAGTCCCTCTCTGAGTCCATTCTTAAGATAAAGTCACGTGTGAGAATGAACCCAGAGCAGATCGGCTGCTTCCATTACTACGCTCCTGATTTATCATCCCTGTGGATGTTTGGTCTGCAGGCTGTGGAGGAGCTGCTCACCGAAGACAAACACAGATTACACTCGACAGTAACCAGGTCTGTTCACTCGGAGAGAAGAATTACAAATAAATCAGGGGAGTGATTCGTCCTGTTCAGGTCTGAGGTCACGTTTTTACACAAAGAGGATCCTGGATCCGGTGTCAGAATCATAAAGGTGAAATAAACCAGTTGGTGTTTTAAATAATCAGAGTTCATTTTTCAGTGTGTCCTCTTTCTTTAGGTACTCTGATACTGAGGAGGAGCTGCAGGAGTTCAAACACACACAACAGTGAGGAGGTGAGACACAGACACATTCACAGGAGAGGGAGAGGGCCACATGTGAAAATAATATCTGAGGACATAAACAACAGAAAATAAGGAAGAGGTGAGAATTCAGATTTTATCTGTGGCCGTCTATTTCTGCTGTTATTTACTGTTTGTTACTGTGAAGTATGTTGAGCTACAAGCTGGGGTGCATTAAAAGATGTTTTTTGAGTAGAGTGAAGTAGAGTAGAGTAAAGTAAAGTAAAGGAGAGTAAAGTAAAGTATAGAAGGGTACAGTGGAGTAGAGTAGATTAGAGTCGAGAGGAATAAGAATGAGTTAGATAGAGTAGACTAAAGTAGAGTGGAGTAAAGTACTCTCCATTACTCCACTCTACTCTCCTTAAAGGTGAGTAGAGTGGAGTAATGGAGAGTTAATGAGGGTAGAGTAGAGTTAAGGAGAGTAAAGTTAAGTAGAGTAAATGAGAGTAGAGTGGAATAGAGTAGAGTAAAGGAGAGTACAGGAGAGTACAGTAGAATAGAGTAGAGTAAAGGAGAGTACAGGAGAGTACAGTAGAGTAGAGTAGAATAGAGTAGAGTAAAGTAGAGCAGAGTAAAGGAGAGTAGAGTAGAGTTAAGGAGAGTAAAGGACAGTACACTAGAGTACAGTAGAGTACAGTAAAGTAGAGTAGAATAGAGTAGAGTAAAGGAGAGTACACTGGAGTAAAGGAGAGTAGAGTAAAGGAGAGTACAGTAGAGTAGAGTAGAATAGAGTAGAGTAAAGGAGAGTAGAGTAGAGTAGAATAGAGTAGAGGAGAGTACAGTAAAGTAGAGTAGTGTAAAGGAGAGTAGAGGAGAGTACAGTAAAGTAGAGTAAAGTAAAGTAAAGGAGAGTAGGAGAGTACAGTAGAGTAGAGTAAAGTAAAGGAGAGTAGGAGAGTACAGTAAAGTAGAGTAGAGTAAAGTAAAGGAGAGTAGAGGAGAGTAAAGGAGAGTACAGTAGAGTAGAATAGAGTAGAGTAAAGTAAAGGAGAGTAGAGTATAGTAAAGGAGAGTACAGTAGAGTAGAATAGAGTACAGTAGAATAGAGTAGAGTACAGTAAAGTAGAATAGAGTAAAGGAGAGTACAGTAGAGTAGAATAGAGTAAAGGAGAGTACAGTAGAGTAGAATAGAGTAAAGGATAGTACAGTAGAGTACAGTAGAGTAGAATAGAGTAGAGTAAAGGAGAGTACAGTAAAGTAGAGTAGAGTAAAGGAGAGTACAGTAGAGTAGAATAGAGTAAAGGATAGTACAGTAGAGTAAAGGAGAGTAGAGTATAGTAAAGGAGAGTACAGTAGTGTAGAATAGAGTACAGTAGAATAGAGTAGAGTACAGTAAAGTAGAGTAGAGTAAAGGAGAGTACAGTAGAGTAGAATAGAGTAGAGGAGAGTAGAGTAGAGTAGAATAGAGTAGAGGAGAGTAGAGTAGTTAAGGAGTGTAAAGTAGAGTAGACTAAAGTACAGTGGAGGAAAGGAGAGTACAGTAGAATAGAGTAGAGTACAGTAAAGTAGAGTATAGTAAAGGAGAGTACAGTAGAGTAGAATAGAGTACAGTAAAGTAGAGTAGAGTAAAGGAGAGTAGAGTAGTTAAGGATAGTAAAGTAGAGTAGACTAAAGTACAGTGGAGGAAAGGAGATTGCAACAGAGTAGACTAGAGTAGATTACAGTAGAGAGGAATAGAGGGGTGAAGTAGAGTAGACTGAAGTAGATTGGAGTAAAGTAGAGTAAAGTAGAGTCAAGGTAAAAACCCAAACTCATGGTTGTTGTTTAATCTCAGTGTTTATGTCATGCGCCTCGTGTACAGAGGTCTTAGATCTTAATGCTGCTCCTGGGTTTAATTCCAACCTGAGGCTATTAGCAGTTTGTAACTCCACTCTCTGTCCTCTCAGTGTTCTACTCTATCCACCGTCCCATCCTCTCAATAAAGGAATCAAAGACCCACTAAAAGATCAGTATTCAAATATGGTTCTCACATGTGGCCCTTCTCATCCTTCCTTCTTATCAAACAAACACAGCAATAAAAGAAGGGAGGGGGACAGTTAGGGTTTAGGAATGAGGAGAGAGGTACGATCAAACTTTACTTCCTTGTTAGAAACGGATTAGTCATTTCACTTCAGCCGGTCTAACAGGAACAATTCCTCACAATGTTAAATTTATTCAGACTTACTCAACCTAAGAAGCTGTCGCCAACCCAAACAGGGAACTCACCTTTTCAGGGTCAGTGGGATCGGTTATGGACTACAACATGAGCCTAGTTCTAAAGGAGTCTTAGAGGTGAGCTGGAGGTATGACACAGAAACACACTGTCTCACTACACTGGCACTAACCTGCGTCCCCCCTGTGTCCCACAGAGAAGCTAGGACTTGAGCATGGCGTCCCGTGGTCAGTCCCATTGTGTGCTTCATGCAGGAGGGAAAGTCAGATTTTATTGAGAGAAGTGAAGAGAGCACGAAAACAGAGACAAACATTTGACACCGGTGGAGTGTTACTACATCGACCCAGAGTGATGAAATGAGACACTTCTGACACAACACGGCGGCTCAATGGTTTTATCTACTGACACAGACACGCAGCAGCTTCCTTCAAGTGTTGCAAAACACAGAAGAAGAAGAAGAAAATAACTCCTTTGATATGTGTGAGATGTTTGAGAAAGGTGTGGCTTTAACTTGGTGATAAAACACACACATCTACTTTCTCCACCGTGAATCCCCCCGGCTATTTTTAAACACACGACCACATGCTGCGGTCTGGAGAAGGGCCAGCCAGTGCAGCGGGATTATCAGGATGACCCTCAGAGTATCAGGCCAGCTGACACGCTGACCAATGACAGGACAGAGTCACAGCAGGAGGGGGGGGGCGGGGGGCACCGAGGAAGGGTTTGTGACTTTTTGTTCACTTACAGTCGATCTCTGAGCGCGTCCTCTCGGCCCGGGCTTGCTTGTTGGTGGAGCGGATGGTGTGTCTGACGGCAGAGAGCGGCTGAAACACAGAGAGGGAGAGATTTCAGAGATAAGGACTCAGCAGCGTGTAACACTTCACCCACATGTCTACATCTAAATATTTAACAGAGCAGCGACTGCTTCCTCTCGCACGTCTGAGAGGTAGTTTTTGTGTTGCGACACATTATTATGCATCCCAGAGGCTGTTTGTGTGCAACAGGCTCCATTGCTTGCAGTCAATAGCCTTCAGGGTTTTTTTTTTTCATTCATCAAGGCCAAGACAGAGCTGCTGCTGTCAGGGGGAGAAAAGCACAATGGGCTCTTAAAGGCTGTGGTACCACCTCTTTGGCTGCCACGTCGATGTGATGTTGATTCCAGCTGGAATAATAATGTTGATAGGAAGAATCAGGAGGAGCAGGGAAGGGAAGTTTTATCTTTCATCGCCAAGTTTCCAAAAAAACACAATGAGCCAATCTTTACATTCAGTGCTGACAGAGAGAGAGTCAGGTTTACATGTTTAACTGTAAATAACTGATTAGATAACATCAAATATGACAGGGATTACTGTCATGGGTTTATTTAATCTTTCTGATTTTAATTTAATTTTGCTAGTATTTATCTGATTTTATCTGATTTATTTTAGCATAATGATTTTATTTTCTGGTATTTATCTGATTTTATCTTATGTATTTTACTGTAATGATTTTATTTAATTTATTTTTATTTCACTTAAATTTTCTGGTATTAATCTGATTTTAGCTTTTTTTTTTTAACCATAATGATTTGATTTTATTTACTAGTATTTATCAGATTTTATTTTATTTATTTTACTGTAATGGTTTTATTTAATTTCTCTGATTTTACTTTAATTTTCTGGTATTAATCTGATTGTATTGATTTCATTGTTGTGATTTTTTTCCTGTATTTATCTGATTTTATCTTATTTATTTACCTTAATGATTTTATTTTATTTTATGGTACTTATCAGATTTTATTTTATTTATTTTACTGTAATTATTTTATTATATTTTGTGGTATTTGTCTGATTCTATATTATTTATTTTACTGTAATGTTTATTTAATTGTTCTGATTTTAATTAAATTTTTCAAGTATTTATCTGATTTTATTTGTATTCATTTTACCGTAATGGTTTTATTAAATTTTTCAGATTTTACATTAATTTTTGGGTAAAAATCTGACTTTATTTGTATTTTTAAGTGTTTCATATCACGTTCCTCTATCTTGTTGCAGCCTTGTATCATTTGACTTATTCCTGTGTTTTCTTGCTGCATGCTTGAATGTATGAAAGGTTCTTTATAACTAAAGATGAGCAGAGTTTAAAGTGGAGACCCATCACTTCATTCTTCAGCATCATCACATGAAAAATAAGGTGTAAAATCTTTGTTATTGACCAGGAAATGGCTGAATAAAGAATCCCCAACAATCAGTGAATGGAAAGAAATTATTCAAGAAATGTATCGTGTGGAACAATTGACTTTCTCACTAAGGCATGCAACGAAAACAGGTGAAAAATATTGGAAGATCTGGACAACTTGTATGAATGTGTAATGATGTTCTGCTGTGGAAAATGCCTTGTTTGTGCCTCCTGTGGACGACCTTGAACTTACAGGACCTTAAGGACACTTAACTGAACATGCCTGCTGTTGAATAACACAGCTAGCCACCTCACTTTTTGTTTGTTTGGATGTTTATTTGTTTGTTTTTCTCCTCTCTGTCCCTTACTGAGGTATATCATGTCAAGCATTTCACCTCACTCATGATGATGACCCTGTCTGTCTTATGTTCTCAGTATTGTTGGTAAAATATTTGTTACAAAACAAGAAAAATTAAGTGTAAAAAAATAAAAAATCTATGGTATGTAACTAAAACATGAAAATAAGAAGTCATGATAATTATGTCACACTCTGGGGTATGTGATTCGCTGTAATCAGACGTTACCTCGAGGTCGTCGTCGTCCACCTCGCTGTAATGCTGGTGGTTATCAGGGTTGTTCATCTTATCTAGGAGGTCGACAGCGAGCCGTCTGGTTAGACCCGCCTGAGCCATGAACACGTGCTGCAAGAAACAAGACAGGACGAGCCGTTATTTAATACTGACATCCTAATCTCTCATACGAGGTCCACGCAAACTGGAACATCAACGTCCCTGCAGAGACGGACTTTAACTGTTTCAGAGTAATTAAACCATCAGAAGATCCCTGGATCATACAGGATGAGACGCTTCCTCAGAGACACGTGAGATATCTACTCACTACATTAAACATGTCTCTGTGGTTTATGCAGCACGGATCTTTAATAAACAACCTGTAACTTTATTTTAAACAACAGATAAAAGCAGAACAGAGAGTCCAGATAAAATACTCAGAAGCCTTGATTTCTTCTTCTGTAATCCAGGATCATAAAGATGTCCTGAGATCTCCTCACGATCAAATAAAAGAGGAAGCTCAGAACACGGCGTGATTTCTGAAAGCAGTAAACGTGTTACCGATAGGAGCTTTTCTGCGGTGGGTCTCTTCTTCGGGTTCTTCGTCAGAGACACTTTGACGAAGTTATGGAAGGCAGTGGACCTGGAGAGCAAGATGATTGGGTTTCAGTGTAGAGAAGTAAAAGCACGAAGAGTCAAGACGTCAAAGAGGACGTTGGATATTTTGGAGGCTCACCATTTGTTTTTGTCTTTTAGCTTCGGAGGCTGGAAGCTGCTCTTTGACATCAGGAACAAAGCTCTGAGGAGACAGAGAGAGGAGACAGAGAGGATACAGAGGAGACAGAGAGAGGAGACAGAGAGAGAGGAGACAGAGAGAGGAGACAGAGAGAGGAGACAGAGAGAGGAGACAGAGAGAGGAGACCCAGAGAGGAGACAGAGAGAGAGAGGAGACAGAGAGAGAGGAGACAGAGAGAGGAGACACAGAGAGGAGACCCAGAGAGGAGACAGAGAGAGGAGACAGAGAGAGAGGAGAGAGAGAGAGGAGACAGAGAGAGGAGACAGAGAGAGGAGACAGAGAGAGAGGAGACAGAGAGAGGAGACAGAGAGAGAGAGGAGACAGAGAGAGAGGAGACAGAGAGAGGAGACACAGAGAGGAGACCCAGAGAGGAGACAGAGAGAGGAGACAGAGAGAGAGGAGAGAGAGAGAGGAGACAGAGAGAGGAGACAGAGAGAGGAGACAGAGAGAGAGGAGACAGAGAGAGGAGACAGAGAGAGGAGACAGAGAGAGGAGACAGAGACAGGAGACAGAGAGAGGAGACAGAGAGAGGAGACAGAGAGAGAGAGGAGACAGAGAGAGAGGAGACAGAGAGAGGAGACACAGAGAGGAGACCCAGAGAGGAGACAGAGAGAGGAGACAGAGAGAGGAGACAGAGAGAGAGGAGACAGAGAGAGAGGAGACAGAGAGGGGAGACAGAGGAGGCAGAGAGGGGAGACAGAGAGAGGAGACAGAGAGAGAGGAGACAGAGAGAGAGGAGACAGAGAGAGAGGAGACAGAGAGAGGAGACAGAGAGAGAGGAGACAGAGAGAGGAGACAGAGAGAGGGTTTTAATGTAAGGTCACACAGAATGACATGGCGCCTTAACACGTCTTAGATTAAGAACTACAGACCTCATGGGGTGAAGGTCAAACATGGGAGGCTGCAGCTCGGCCAGCTCGATGGACGTGATCCCCACAGCCCAGATATCACACAGCTGGTTGTAGCCGCCGTTTTTCTCCACTGCTGCTACTTCTGGAGCCATCCTGTGAAAATCAAATAAAATCAGGATGAAGGACAAGAAAAGGCTGCAGCTTTGGCCTCATTAATAGCCTGAAGACTCATTCTTCTACAGTGGAGATCTGATAAACCTCCCTCATTCAACAGCTGGATTGGGGAAATGCTCTCTCATTGTCATGTCTATGAATGTGAACGAGAACTTGTTATTTTATGTATTTATTTCTTTTTTGTTTACAATGTTTATTATGTAAGTTTTTGCTTGTTAGTCTATATTTAATAATAAATAAATAGTTTTATTTTTGTGTTGTCTATGTATTAATTCTTATCACTCTTGTCTCTAGGTTTAGGGTGGTTGGGTGGATGTAGGGAATAAATGTTCTTGTTTGTAAAATGAAAAACTACAAATAAAGCATAAAAAAAAAAAAGAAAATCAGGATGAAGGGAGGACTCCATGAAGAAGAGAAGAATGATACTGATGCTAACTGTAAATGGGAATAATTAAAGGTCAGGTAAGAGGTGGGAACAGGTCTGAGAAGTGATCCAGCTGATTTATTCTCAGGGAGAAATGTGTCTCACTTTTTTCTTGTGATACTGAACCATCACACCCCCTCCTCCTTTCTCCCCTCCATACAGGTAAAGATGAGTCTTATTCACAGGGACAAGCAGAATAAAGAATCTAAAATCTACTTTCACAAACTCCAGCTTTTATTTATCACAAACTGAGCTGAAGAATCCCAAAAATGTGATCTGTCTGCGGTCCAGTGTTATGGATGCGAGGTTGTTTTTCAGCCTCCAAGGACGTTGAAAAACTGACATCCAGCTCGCTGTTTCCACGAACACAACATTACTGTCAGTGAGACTTCAGTGAAGGCGAAGTCAGGTCATCGTGTGGTACACATCACAATCTAAATTTTGACTTCCTAAACAAGATCATGACTTCTAAAATAAGACGCAGGCCTCAAAGTGTCAAACCAGATTCTGTTAGATAGAAAACAGTGACGCTGACGCTCGATTATAAAAATGTTTGAGCGTGTGATCGCCAGAATTTAGAGTCATACCTTTCAATCAATCAATGAGGGATGGTTTATTAGTTTTGTTTACATCAAGGAACAAAATGCTCTGATAGTAAGTGTATAAAATAATAAAAACCTGCCTTTCTGCAACAAAACCTGAAGCAAGCTTGATAAGAGGGACCAAGATAGCTCGTCCTGCATCATCAGTGAGGAGGAAGAATGCACTTGTGTGTTTCTGGGGACAGTTTTATAAGTGACACACTCACCAGTACGGTGTGCCAATGAAAGACTTCCTCTTGGCGATGGTGGCTGTTATTTTGGCCGCGACTCCGAAGTCAGCTGTAACGAGAGTTGACAGGGCTTTTCAGATTACATCACCCAGAGACGGCTGACGGGTTTAAGACGCTGAGGGAGCAACTTACCTAACTTCACGTCTCCGTTGTCTGTGAGGAGGATGTTGGCGCCCTGTGATGAGAACAGTGATTTAACTTTGAGGAAGAAGGATTCAGGGTATTATAAGAGACGTTTCAGTGTGAGGATGCAGAGGTTTGAGAGTCTGAGGTGTCGTAATAAAGTGCTGATGGTGTGTGAAACTCTGTGGGACATTAACAGACGGATGAAATCGCACCACTTTGACCACTTTGACATCTCCCTGACAGTCCCTCAGTGTTTCTGTTGGCTGTGACTGACAGTCTCTCTGTGGCATCCTGCGGTGACAGTGGAGGAAACAGGAAGCGCTCGCTGTGTAGAGTGGAGTAAAGATAATAGGTCTAGCCCTGACCTTCTGTGATAACACATGAGAGCGAGGCTGCTGCAGCCTGCGTGCTCGAAGCAGGCGTGGTTAACTTCGGCTCCACCACAAAACCGCTGAAAGTGACACCTCTGGTCACATGCTTTCGAGTGTGAACGTCCCTGCTCGTCTTTTCCTGAGAGTTTTAGAGAGCGGCTCTGCAGCTCTTCAGCGAGCTCTGACCTTTCACTGAGACCTCTCTCTGCTCCTGTTCAGGCTTTGAGTATCAGAAAGACAAAACTTTAAAGATATGGTACCTTGATGTCACGGTGCATCTTGCCCTTGGTGTGCAGATATCCCAAACCCTGTATGGTCTCTCTGCTGACGTACGCTATCTGAAGCTCTGAGAGAGGTCCCGTCACTGCAACAACCAGAACACAAACATGTTAAATATTCACGTTAACAACTGGAGCAGAGGTCTGTGATTGTTTTAAGACCAGATCCTGCTGTTACAAAATATTTGGGTCCATGAAGATGGACCCTGAAACAGCTGTTACGTCTCTTCGTCCAAAAACAGTAACTGTTACCTCAATCTGATATTTTTCGTTGGGTTTGAACTTTACTTTTCAAACATTAAGATGCACAAAAACAAACAAACTAACTGATCACTCTCTTGTTCTGTGAGGTGAAGCTGTTGTATTTATTAAAAGGAGTCTGGGGGCTGAAGGGGGAAAGCTTCGGGGGGAAAAAAGGGATCTAAAAGGAATCAAAAAGTGAAAGAGTTCTCAGTTACTGTTGTCAGACACTTAGATCACCACCTGATTCTTACATCATGGCCCAGTTTGAGGGAATTGAAACCTCACTTTGAGGCAGAGATCGTTTGCATAATCATGAGAAGCAGTTTCTGAACGTGTTTTTATTCCTCTGAAAAGAGAAACGCTCACCGTGGTAAATGTCCTGCAGAGATCCTCCTCCACAGTACTCCATACAGATCCACAGCTTCTCCCGACTGAAGGAATGAGAGGAACACATAATCAGGATTGTGTTTACAACAGAGTCTGCAAACATGTTAATATCTGGTCTTAAAATATGAAGCCAATGCGGAAGTGTTAAAAACTGCAGTTCCTCCAGTGTCCACTAGAGGCTGGCGTTAAAAGCCCCTGAAGCCACATACACACCCGTTCAAAACACATGATGTTTACAGCAGAAATAAACATGTTTACAGCCTGGTTCAAAAAACAGCTTAGGTCTGAAGAGCTCATTTCTCTGTACGGGGGTGAATTTATTACAACTCGGTAGTTAGTGAAGATTTTAAAGGGATATTTCAGATTTTTTGAAGTGGGGTCGTATGAGTTACAGTACACTATTGCTCCTGCTAGCCACAAAGCGTGCCGGTGAACTCTTCCCCTTTAAGAAGAAAATCCCCAGAGGACTGGCAGGTAAGCTAGGCTACAATTCTCTGCGGACGGGGTCGCCTATTTCCTGTAATTTCACTAAAGTTGAGAAAATATGATCCAGGAACTCGTGCTTGTTGATCCAAACAGCTGATCGGCGTGTATCCGTGCTCATGCAGCGGAAGAACACCGGTCTTCGAGGTGCGTCTGAAAATGGTGCCAAAACAAACCTGCCGGTCCTCTGGGAATTTTCTCATTAAAGGGGAAGAGCTCACCGGCACACATTGTGGCTAACAGGAGCACTAGTGTACTGTAACTCATACAACCCCATTTCAAAAAAACTGAAGTATCCCTTTAAACTTACGAGTTTTGCCCAAATAAGGGCGTGGCTGACTTGACTAGATCAACCGAAGTTAGTCAGTATTTTCAATATGGCGACCACCAACGATAGGCTTCAAAAGTCAACCTCCAATTATTATACAGTGTATGGGATTAACTTGCTTCTGGAGCTGGCCCCTACTGGCCACTTGATGTACTGCAGTTTAGACACTTTTCTCTTCTTTCAAATAAACAGACCGCTTGTTGACACCTGCCTTTTACTAGTGCTGCAGTTGTCATGCATGTTAACTAGTCAGGTTTTTTAACAAACTGTGAATAAAAATCAAAACCAAAGGGGAAAAAAGTGCTAACGTTTAAATAAAATACAGCAGGAGTAAAATCGAGTACGCAACAACAGAAAAAAGTAGTGATAGTAAATAGTTTGAGGCACTTTAGGATTAGTGTCAGTTATTAGGCGCTCTTAAATCTGCATCGATTAGCTGATCAGTACGTCAGGAAAGATTAAAACATGCTGATCGATGGAGCACATGGCTGATAAAGTAAAGAATAAAACACTCCACTGCTCCTGGTTAACTGTCACACCTGAGCTTCATTCACATCCCTTCATCTGGACTTAAAGGTGTTGAAGCACGGCTGAGAGGAAACCTGAATTTCCCAGAATAACAAAGTTGTCCGTCTGTTCCAGTTAATCCAGTTTATAATGAGTGCTTGGTGGGTTGCTGGTTAACATTATACATTAGGCATTCGCGCTCTGTGTTGGCGAGACTGCACGAGACGTGCCTGCTGTGATAAGACATGCATCTCTGTGCACCAACCGCCACATAAAAACAGATCAGAGGCTCGTATTCCAGTTAAACCTGCTGGAAGTCTCAGGCGCTGGTGGGCGGACGCCGGGCTGCACTTCCTCCCAGATACCAGCCACAAAACACAGGCTCCATTAAAAACACGCGAGCTGCATCCTGGCACTGGAGGGCCGAGTCAGCACCAGTCAGCCCAGTTAAAGAGCTTGAGTCATACTTTCACACACAGGTGTGACTAAACCTCTGAAACGTCATGTGACTCTTCTCTCCTCTGAATTCCATGAGTGCTGGAGCTCGGACATGCAGACACGCAGACGGGGAGAAGGAAACACTGAGAGTTAAATGACAAAGCAGGAGTATTTTCAGCTGGCTCTTACCAGAGGTAGCTCCCAAAGTAGGCCACGATATTGTGGTGCATGCATTCCTTCACCATGAAGATTTCCTGCTGTATGATGGAAAAGTCGTCCCCTGGAAACAGAAATCACACATGGACAAAATATTAGATTTCACTCTGATCTGATGGTTTTTGTTGAATGTGAGCTTCTTTCCATCTGGAAACAAACACTTTGCAACATTCAGGGTTAAATTCAAACCTTTGTTTAGCATGTGTTGTATTTTTACACACTGCAGAGTCAAAGGAACAACAGTAGAGAAATGTTGGTTTACTTTGTTGAATTGTTGCAGCAGTCAGACACAAAACAGGCTCACAGTGTGTAAAACTGACCGTTGTTACGCACGGCGTCGGAAACATTTACAACTTTATTTAAACAGAACATCGGACAACAAGCAGAGTGCTTTACAAAGAGCAGAGGGACATCGAGAGAAGACATCAGGATAAAATATTACAGTCTGGAGTGGTAGGTTAGAGTCCCCGCTTAGTTTTGAGCCTTGTTTTAAGGCACGTCCAGGAGCAGCTGATTGGTTGACCTCAGAGCTAAAGCTTGAGAACAAACACAAAGAAATTCGGCTAAACGAGGCGGTGCCGATCCATAAACAAAACTTGAACGACCTTCAGGGGACGGCACAATACTCAAAGTTAACATCTCCAAACCAACAAGACGACATTTATCCTCCCTGACGATCTTAAGGGCTGCACAGATTATAAACATTTTAAAGCAAATGTAATGTATTTACTACTATTTAAACCATTTGTAACATTTGTATATATCTAAATTTGTATTCTATCTTGATTTAACTATTTTTACTTATTTTATTTTACTAATTGAAACTTCTTCTTGATTGTACTTCTGTCTGGGTTGCATCAACAACTGATTTTCCCTTAGGGAACAATAATGTAATAACTAATCTTATCTTAATTATCATCTAATTTAAATTTTAGTCTATTTTAAAATCCAATTTTAAATTATTATAGACAAATGTTTTATTTATTCACTTTATTTTTAATTTCTATTAATTTATTGTGTATTATTTTATTATTTATTTATTCCAGTGATTTTTATTGATTACCTCTCAGCATTTTAATATTTTTTTCTGTTTTACTTTGTTGGTTAAATATTTTATTATTTCATTATCTTATTAATTTATTTTATTTTGGCGAGGTTAATTTCCTATCTTGAGTTATCACATCTTATCTTGCATGGCAGCGTTGCCTCAGCAACTTCTTGTATTTCTATCATGTTCTTAACCTTGTATGTGGATTGTGGGGAGAGTTTAGGGATCTCTTTTTGTAATTTTAATTTATTTTATTTTATTAATACATTATTATTTTATGTAAAGCACTGTGTTTCAATCAAGTCTATTTGATTGATTGATTAAAAAAAAAGGTAAAATGATTTAAAAACAGCTCAGTTTGTATTTGTTTTTGTATTATTTTAAAGGTTAGATTAAAGCAATATTTTTTAACAAAGGATTAGTCCAACAAGCTGACAGTCTGAGGCAGCTGAAGACCAGAAACTTAAATGCTAAACAGACGTCTGATGCCAAAGAAGGGATCGTGGTTTGATCTGATGGATTTCTTTCAGGAAGATGTTCCAGGAAAACATCAATCATTTTATATCTTCTTGTTATTTCTTCAGTTACAGGCTGAGGTTTAAAACCTCCAGAATATCAAATAAAAAGTAAGTAAGCAGTTAATCCACTGAACCGACACGATGAAGTGTTATTTCTGATTTGAAAAGTCGACAGAAGCGACCCTGAAACCTCTCCGTCTTTCAGATCCTGAATCTTCGGTTTAGAAATCTTTCCTCTCGGTTTGCCAAACTCCAAAACCACAGAGCAGAGTCTTTCCAAACTCTCCTCACACACACTATAGCGCTCAACATTTCATCTCTGTGTAAATACAGCAGATCGTAGAGAGGCCAATAACAATGGCAGGAACACCTTGTTCTTTTTAACTTTATGTGGTGTAGGCTAATGTCCAGACGAGCTGCAGAGCGCTGTAACACGTCCCGCTAGTAGGAAGTCAGAAGACAGAAATATGTAAGCCCAGCTGCTCCCAATTGTGTCGAGACAGGACCCTGGAATACATTCTGAAGAGGTTAAGATGTACCAGAGTGTGCCAGGTTCAGCACTGGGCTGACGGACGGTCAGTGAAGGCATCGGGCCAACATAAGCTCATTCAAGGGATAAAAACTGAGTCGGATAAATGTTTGTTTTTTAATGTTTCTGCTCTTTATGGAGTGTTAAAGTCCGGCTCACTCAGGCTGTGTGTTCATGAGTGTTAGAAACTACAGCAGGTGAGCCTAATCAAAGAGTTCAGAGGTGTTCAAACTCTGGAAAAACAACATTACACACGTCATCCGTCTGTGAGATGTTAAAGGTGACATATTCTGCTCTTTTTCATCAACATATATTGGTCTAAGAGGTCCCCAAAACATGTCTTTAAAGTTAATGCTCATAAAAACACTTTGAAATCAGATTCTGGTCTGCCTGTAAACCCCTCTTTTTCAGCCCTGCTCAGAACAGGCTGTTTTCTGTGTCTTTAAATGAGAATGAGCTCTCTGACCACGCCCCCTCAGGAAGTGGGTGTGGCCTCGGCCGTCCAGCACGTTGATCTAATGTTTACATGTTGGCTGAATATACACGGCTGCTCACAGACCCGCGTTACTTCAACCCTCTGAATCTGATCCAGAATCTGATCCTGACGGAGAGGCGCCTGCAGCAGGACCTTTCTGAACCATTGGTCACAGATTTAGTGTTTCTTGTTGTTTTATTGGTCAGTATGTCGACGTGTGTCTTGGTACACAGCTACCAACATGTAGCTATGTGGCTATGCTAACTAGCGCTAGCACTTTTCCATGAAAACTAAAAATCATCCACTAGATCTTCAAATCTGCAGACGTGGAGAGTCAAACCGACCTTTGTGTTTATTAAGACAGCCTACAACTAGCATGCCTCCCTCCTAAGCTCCTTGTTAGCACACATGTGTGCAGGGAATGAAAAACGGAGGAGGGGTTGAGTTGTATTTTATACAGTCTATGGGCTGAACAAGCTCCGAGCTCTGACTTCCTGTTACAGACCGGATGGCGTTGTGACGTATGAAAAACACTGGAAACTGAAACGGCTGGTTTCAGCACACATTTACAGAAAGGTGGAGAAATCAGAACAGGGGCAGAATGGAGTCTTTGACTTTTCAGGGGGTTTGTAGACAGGGACACAGATTTCAGGGAGAGAACCATTAAAAAGAACATTTTGCATGATATGTCACCTTTAAAAACCAGCTGACTCTGGTTCAGTTTGAAAACTCCACAACAACTTTTTCTCTCTTGTTCTGCATCATAAACAACAATCCCCTCCCTGATAAATCCCCCTCTTTCTACTCTTCACCTCACGCACGTGCCCGGTGTGAACACGGCGTCCATGTGACCTGTGTTTACCTGCGTGTGAGTATAGACGGGGATTACTCCTGACACTGTGCTAAACCGCTCGTCTGGACAAACATCGATTTCTTTTAAACGTCTGATTCACTTTTAATTCCTCTGTTCAAAGAATCGTCCTTAAACTTTTAAAAACACACGTCAATAAGCCGCACTGTTTCCTGTTTCCTGTTTCACGTCGTGGCGTGTTCCTTCATCCCCACGAATAGATAGATAAACACACAGACACCGTCCTGCTGCTGTAAATAATCACTAAAGCGCCAAAGGTGTGCTAATCCACGGCTGGAAATAGTCCCCAATAAATGCTGCTCGCTCCTGCGTCCAGGTTTGAAGATCTTTAACGGGCACACGTGAAGTTCAGTCGGATACTCGAGGTTTATTCGAGGTAGTTTGTGTCTCTTTTTATATTCATATTCAGCAATGACAGAAAAACTGACATTGTTTATTTAGCAAGGGGAGAAAACATGTCACTAAAATATTTCCACAAAGATGAGATGTTGCACAAAAGTCAGAATAAGTCACCAGTGGGAGCATTACTTCTGGACATGTCACTCCCCTCTCACTCACCCTGAGAGAGAGAGGGGGGAGCTTACGTCAGACCGGTTGCTCATGAAGTAAAATATTGACTTTGGAGAGAAGTTCTGCTATTCTTAGACCGGGGTTTAAAGAGTGTAACAGTGTTGTTTAAATGCAATGTTTGGGGGAAAATGCGCCCTATCAAGGTTATGTGTAAGAAAGGTTTTGTTGTTTTTATTCCTGCCATCAGATTCCTTTGAAAACTGTGCAGCACAGAGGAGTTGTTCATCTACCAGCGCCTCAAATGATTCATTAGTTTGGTAGAAAACTCTCTGCAGTGGGCGTACTTTGATCCTGCACATTCACCCCCCTGAGGATTACACTGCAGCCATAACAACATGTTCAGTCCAAGCTAATAAAGTCTATCCAGGACTGTTTGTACCCAAAATAACTACAAATAACACCCAGGTTTAAAAAACAGCAGAATAACCTTTAAATTGTCCAGCCAACGACTCAAGCTCCCTTTCATTTTCAGTCAAAAAGAGCCAAATTATTCTCTGTCTGTCTGTCACTAAATCCTATATATTTTTTGTTATTAATCAGGTAATAACTGCATGTTATGACTATGTTTTATAACAAAGTTCTGTTCATCACAAAAATGTAACTGTGCCCGTGTGCAAACAAAAAATGGCCACAAAAATGTGAGCTAAGGTAACCAAGAGAGGACTCTGAGCTCACAGAAACACAACAGGACCATCTTCTCTTCGTGGTATTCGAGGCCTCAGAGCTTGACCACTTCCTCCCAGAGTGAGCGCTTCCCTCCACTCGGTGAACGAACACACCCCCGCTCGCTGCTTCAAGACTCCACTCAGTGTCAGACTCAAAATGTGAAGAGTTTGAAATAACTTAGGTTTCTTTGTTGTGATGTAAAGCTTTAAGATTTCCTGACTTCCTGGAATGCAGCATCAGAAATGATGGATCCCACCATCATGGAGAGCAACAACAGGTGTTCTAGAATTCTGACATCAGAATGTCAGAATTCTGTCTTTGATGATGTCAGAATTCTGCCTTTGATGAAGTCAGAATTCTGTCTTTGATGATGTCAGAATTCTGCCTTTGATGATGTCAGAATTCTGCCTTTGATGAAGTCAGAATTCTGCCTTTGATGAAGTCAGAATTCTGTCTTTGATGATGTCAGAATTCTGCCTTTGATGATGTCAGAATTCTGCCTATGATGAAGTCAGAATTCTGTCTTTGATGATGTCAGAATTCTGCCTTTGATGAAGTCAGAATTCTGTCTTTGATGATGTCAGAATTCTGCCTTTGATGATGTCAGAATTCTGCCTTTGATGATGTCAGAATTCTGCCTTTGATGATGTCAGAATTCTGCCTTTGATGATGTCAGAATTCTGTCTTTGATGTCAGAATTCTGCCTTTGATGATGTCAGAATTCTGCCTTTGATGATGTCAGAATTCTGCCTTTGATGATGTCAGAATTCTGTCTTTGATGTCAGAATTCTACCTTTGATGATGTCAGAATTCTGCCTTTGATGATGTCAGAATTCTGTTGTGAAATTGTGAAAATCTCATCTTACTCCAAAGACCTGCTTCCTGTTAACGCCGTCAAAAATGAGAGATACAAGAAGCTAAACAACTTTTACTCAGGACCAAAAATCTGCATTTGATTACACACAACATAGTGATTTGATATTTATTGTGATAGTCATTGATATCGACCTATATGAAACATTTTATTGTGATAACATTTTTTTCCTATATCGCCCAGCTCTATATAGAATTATATGTTCCTTTCATGGATGTCAAATAAAACCAGCAGATGTTTCTTCTATCAATCGTTGTAACATTACAGGTCTGAGTGAGATAAAGAACAGTGTCAGGGTGATTAAAGGAACACCAACGTTTGGATACCGCTGGAGTCAAAAGTCGTCTAACGCCCAGAGATTAGCCTGCTCTGCCCTCCAGCTGCTGCAGCCAGAGGGCTTCACCACTCCCCTCTTTCTCTCTCTCCCTCCTTCTCTCTCTCCCTCTCTCTCTCTCTCTCTCTCTCTCTCTCTGTGTCCCTTCCTTCATACCAGCGTCACTCCTCCTGGCCAAACCTGTTTGATTCCCCGGTCCACCCAAAACAGGTTACCTGCTGCAGCACAGAAAAGGAGTGACTCTTTCAGGAGGGGGGAGGGTAAAGGAAAAGAGAGTCCTGCTAAAACAGGACGACCCGGGCTGGGTTAATCCTCTCTTTATCTCATCAGGACGATCGAGCAAATATGAACACAGCAAATATTCACATGTTTGAAGACGCTTACAGAAACACCAGCCCGGGGAAGCTGACTATTTACTGTCAGACTGTTGCACACTGACTTTAACTTCACTTTGAATTCCTACTTTCAACATGAGAACACGAACGGCTCCATGCTTCATATGTAGAGGTATCTACGATTTTACAAGAGCCAGCTGGGGTTAATGTTTGGGATTGTAAAGCTAGCAGCTGCAGGCTTGCATTTGCTTGCAGAGGCCATCGGATACAGTGTGTGTGTGTCGGGGGAGGAGCAAGAGACGACCCCAGACTGATATATCCCCTGATTATGATGAAAGTAATGTCAAAGGATCTAACTGCTCAGGCTGTTAGTGCTGCTGTTAGTCAATAAGATTTGTTTTTCACAATAAAGCTCATTTGCATGGATAGAGGCATATTTGCAACACAGTCGTGCGATCCTTTGTCCTTATTTTGTGCGGAAATACAAAAAATTATACTTTCCAGAGAGAGTCCAATATAAAGGCCTGCCAGTGCCTCCAATACAAGCCTGCCTCATATAAAGGCCTGGTACCTTCTGCACTCACTGTATCCAAATTAACGATACTTTGTGCGAAAATTCAAAAAATGATACTTCTCAGATAAGGAGAATCGAATATAAATGCCTGCCTCTAATATAAGCCTGCCTCATATAAAGGCCTGGTACTCAGATAGAGAGAATCGAATATAAGGGCCTGCCTCTAATACAAGCCTGTTCCTTTAAAGGCCTGGTACTCAGATAGAGAGAATCAAATATAAGGGCCTGCCTCTAATACAAGCCTGCCTCATATGAAGGCCTGGTACTCATAGAGAGAATCGAAAATAAAGGCGTGCCTCCAATACAAGCCTGCCTCATATAAAGGTCTGTAGTCAGATAGAGAGAATTGAATATAAAGGCCTGCCTCCAATACAAGCCTGCCTCATATAAAGGTCTGTAGTCAGATAGAGAGAATTGAATATAAAGGCCTGCCTCCAATACAAGCCTGCCTCATATAAAGGTCTGTAGTCAGATAGAGAGAATTGAATATAAAGGCCTGCCTCCAATACAAGCCTGCCTCATATAAAGGCCTGGTACTCAGATAGAGAGAATCGACTCTAAAGGCCTGCCTCTAGTACAAGCCTGCCTCATGTAAAGGCCTGGTACTCAGGTAGAGAGAAACTAATATAAAGGCCTGCCTCTAATACAAGCCTGCCTCATGTAAAGGCCTGTTACTTTCTGCACTCACTGTCCCCAAATTAACGATGATCATGGTCATCAGGATTTAACTTCCTTATGCAGAAAAGATAAGAAAAGATGGTTCCAGTTTACTTTCTGATGTCTGCAGCATACAAAGGCAGTAATCCTATTTTAAAGCCCTCGAGTGGGGATTGTCAAAAGTCTTGACACCAAGAAAATGCCCCTCTTTTCTCTAATCACCCTGATCCTCTTCTTCACATACATGCACAAACACACATTAATCCTTCTTCCTTTCATATTCAGGGAAAATGCCCACAGCTTAAGTATGAGCTCATTGAAAAATGACATTTTTTCTGCAATATTTTGAAATTAGAGCTGAAAAACCAGACGTGGTGAAACAACACGAGTCAAGTGAACTTGAGACAAAAACACAGCGGTGTTCCCGGATCCTCTCCCTCCTACCAGCGAGGTGACGAATGAAAGAGAAAACAAACAGCCTCTGCGTTCACTGACTGGTAATCAGCTGAGCTCAGTCTGCATGCTGGTGGTACAAAGCCCTCGACCTAATCCCACTAATCTGGATGGCACTAACTCTGTCACTAGGTCATGAGCAGCACAATCACAAATATCCTCCCCTCCTTCTTTGCATAAAAAGATTCAGCAACACGTCGGACACGATGTGATTTAAAGAGATTTTTGTAATCGTTTTTACTTTTTCAGATTTAGGTCGACTCCTGAAAAACAAACTAACTCTTGAGCCGTTAGGATTGGCTCGGTGCAGGAACATTTCACTGATACTTTTTGTGCATACCGTTCAAATCCTTTGGAAATACCACACCTCATTTCCAAACTAAGCTTTAGTTTCAGCTCTTAAAAACTCAGATATTTTCCTGAAGGATAAAAAAAAAGTGAGATGAAGAATCTTACCAGGTTCCAGTTTTATGATCTTCACCGCAGCGAGCTCCCCAGTTTGTATGTTTCGAGCCTGAAAGACAACAGAACAGCTGTGAGTGAGAAGTTTGTGTCACATAAACAATCTGCCTGTTGTACGTCTTCAATCTAACTTATCGTCCGTTGATTCTGGCGCCCCCTGTGGACGAAAGTGGTAGTGTTTTTCCTAGTTGAAGTGTCTCTTTTGTTGCTGAATCAAATAAAAGAGCACGGATCTTCTTTTTAACTCTTCTTTTCTTCGTTCAGACAACTTTTATCAGGATGCAGAAGTCACTTTTTAATTAACGTAACGCCGAAACTTTAATTTATTACCGTTAGCTAGCTTACAAACGGTGAGCAGACGTACCGGTTTAACATTACCGTGTGAGCTCTAGTGTCCCATAAATGTCTGAATAACGTAAACATGAACACGGTTTAACTCTTTAGTCCTCAAAGAGCAGCAAACGTCGGCATTGCCTTTCCACGTAGGCATGTGGAAGGGCAGGGAGCTCCCAGAAAAGAGCCAGACCTTCAGTTTCTTTATGTCAAAAGAAAATTATCTAAAGAAGAGAAACTCCTCCTCCTTGATATCTTACTTTTTGCTGCCAAACTTTAAAAGAGCTCGAAACAGAGACACTTCAGTGGAAGGGACGAATATAGAATCAGCTTTTCACACAGGAAGTCCGACCTGAGCACAGGAACTCAAATTCAGTGACAAGAAATAACCAATCTGATGTCCTCAATCAGACTTGTTATCTGTTGATTCTGGCGCCCCCTGTGGATGAAAGTGGTAGTTCTCTTTTCCAGGTTAAGGACTGCATTTCCTCTCTGTGGTAAAGATGTGTCTCATTTTATCAGGATGCAGATTGATGAGGTCATTTTTAGGAACAGTAATGTAACAACGACGAATCTTTGTAACCTCCGATTTATTACCGTTAGTTAGCTTACAAAAGGCGAGCAGAGGGACCGGTTTAACGTTACCGTCACAGCATTGGTGTCATGACATGAGCTCCAGTGTCCCGATAAATGTCTAAATAACGTAAATATGCACAAGGTTTAACTCTTTAGTCCTCAAAGAGCAGCAAACGCCTGCTTTGCCTTTCCACGTACGCATGTGGAAGGGCAGGGAGCTCCCAGAAAAGAGCCAAATGGCCAGTTTTACTACGTCAAATGAAAATGATCTCAAGAAGAGAAACTCCTCCTTCTTGATATCATTCTTTTTGCTGCCAAACTTTAGCAGCAGAGGTCTGAACAGAGACACTTCAGTGAAAGGGACGAATATAGAATCAGCATTTCACACAGGAAGTTCTACCTGAGCACAGGAACTCAAATTCAGTCACGAGAAATAACTGATCTGATGTCTGATAATCTCATTTCACTCTTTAAGTCCTCACAGTGCCTTTAAACTACATTCATTCCTCTGGGCGTGAGCTCTGCTGGAAACCAAAATCAAACTTAAAGTCTCCTGAACCCATCGTCCATAGTTCAGTGAGCAGATTCAGAGGCAGGGTTGTTCCCAGCTTTAAATATCTTGCTCTAGATTCAGTCATTCCTTAAGAGTTGCACAATTCTGTTCATTCTTCGTGTTCTTTTTGTTTCTACTGTAAAACGTTTTCATCCTTCGTCACACCGACGGCCCCGTCTCTAAAATCGTCCCCCCTCCGTCATCCGTGAACTTTCTATTTTAAAGTAGGGTGTGTTGACTTCAAAATCCAGGTCAAGACGGGATGCTCCCTAATCCGTGGGAGTGAGGCGATGGGGCGAGCGGCTAAATCAACCGTAAACCATAAAACCCTGCAGCACGGCCACCTCTCAGCGCGGGGAATGTGCTGCTGCTGATTCACACACACATACACACACACACGCACACAATGTACCACACAAAGCTTCAACTTGTTCTGCCAAAGTGCAGCTGATACCACATGTGCACAAACAGAGAAGTGATTTATGAAACGCATTAGCAGGGGGAAAGTTGTTAAGATGTTTATACACTGAGCTGCTGCACCTTTGTTCAGATTTCATCAGAGGGAATCAAACATCCAGCGTTCGAGGGATCATCGATAACTTCCTTCAACGTCTTTCTGAAGCAACTCAGAGAAACCAGAAAAAGGGAAGCTCTGAGGTGACGCAGCTTCAACAACCTGAGGCTAGTCTGAGGGCAGGAGCAGTCTGGAGTGTGAGTGACCTCTGAAGAGACAAGATCTGACCCGAGATCAATCACTGTGTCAGGCTGGAGGAGAACCAGGTGTGCCGGATGCTCCAGACGTCCAAGGTTCAGAGACATGAAGGGAGAATGTACACACTGACGTCAGCATCACCGGCTTCAGCTTCTTCATGCAGACTTTAAACTCAGCAGAGTCTCAGAGGGAGTCTAAGAGGTTAAAGGACTTCTTGGTTCCTTCTTTGTCATGCTTAAACTGTGAACTCTCTATCTGAGCTAATGCAGCACCTAGCTGACGCCGCCATCTTTAAAAAGCCACACACTGGGATGTTGAAGGAACGTCATTGGTGCTTCAAAGAAACCAAAAGCATCAGTGTGTGATTAAGAACCGTGTCTGCCACTGCTGTGGTGGAAACACTGGCTCCGTCTGTCCCGAGGTTACAGTAACAGGAGCTCATTTACAAACACTTCTTACTGCACTTCCTCTAACTTATGATTCCTCACCTTCCCTCATGGAACAACTCACAGAACGAGGCTTACGTAAGCGCCGGCATGTTCCACGTACTCACTGGCAGAGCTGTTTGGAAATGTCTTAACTGGAACTATAGACTAAAGAGACGTCCTTCAGTTTTAGGGACATGGATTTGATCTAAGAGAGGGGATGATTTGTGGAAAAAGAGGAGGGGAGAAGAAAGAGGGGATATGAATGTGTTGGTCATGTTTAATGTAAGAGGTTTCTTCTTGGATGTAGTCTCCTTGACGTCACCTGTCTGTTCCTGAAGCCCTGTTTTGAAGCCGATCGGCGGCGGCTGCTGCCATATTGGAAACACTGAACTCAACCTAACTTCTTCCAAGCTAGTGTGAGGTAAAGAGGCGGGCCTTAAGCCTTTTCGCTAACAGCTACAGTGTCCCCGCCTGTCAATCAAGTCAGCCACGCCCTTATTTGGGCAAAACTTGTACGTTTAATATCTTTGAAAGCACCAAGTTGTAAAATAATGCTCCCCCTGAAAATGAGCGATTCAGACCTGAACAGTTTTTTGAACCAGGCTGTACACGTTTATTTCTGCTGTAAAGATCGTCTCTTTTAATGGGTGTGTATGTGGTTTCTGGTGTTTCTACAGCCAGCCTCTAGTGGACGCTCGAGGAACTGCAGTTTTAAGCACTAATGCATGGGCTTCATTTTCCAATATACGTCTGCGTCGAATCGAAGCGGACCACAAGCCCTGTGATTGGTCCACTCGGGGGCATTGTATTTCCTGCATTTACAGCACTTCCAGGATCCCCGCTCATGGTCCGTGTATTTCATCTCCTCCTCTCTATTCTTCATGTAATCATGTCTGTATGATAAACAGCAACATGTATCAGCTGTAGATTAAAATAACACGCTCTTTCGGTGGAGTATTGCTGCACGTCACGGACACATCATGGTGCTCATGTCCGCGTCAGCCCCTGCTGCGTAGGGGCGACACAGACGTATAAATCAGCCTTAAGACCGGAGGATGCCGCTTGGTACGGAGGCTACAGTCCTCAAAGAAGGCGGTCTGGCTCTATCCACCACTCTCAACTCTCTCTCTCTCAATAAAAGGCATTAAAGCTGAAAAATAGGGATGCACCGATCCGATCCTGGTATTGGATATCGGCTGGATCGGACTCAAAAAGCTAGATTGGATATCGGTGACAAGAGGCTGATACATAGTGCCGATCCATATGGCAGATCTATTCATCTCAGTTCTATGATTTTCTGTGGTTACAACAGCCATGTGCGTCTCCTACGTCATCCGCGCCGGCCGGTCTGTGCATCTTTGCCCGGTGGAGCATGATGGAGGATAACTACAGACGCTCTGCAGGTTAGCTGCATGTCACGCTTCTTATGCTAACAACTCCGCCGGAAACTTGCAACATGTGCAGAGGTAATGTTTCCACGGATGGCTGTCACGCTGAAAAATATAATGGAAGCCCAAAGGAAGAAGTTTACGTCAGCTGTAGCCGACTGCAAAGAAGCAAGAAACCTTCCATTAATGGATTCAAAGTGTGAAAAAACTGACAGTTTATTGGATCTAATTGTTCTGAAGAAGTCAGAAAAGCCTGAAGTTGCCAAAACATGATTCTATCCTCACATTAAGGAATAGAGATTGTTAAATCAATACCAGGATTGGATCGGCTAGTATTGGTATCGGCAGATACCAAAGCCCAGGTATCGATATCGGGACCTAAAAAGTAGGATCGGTGCATCCCTACTGAAAAAAAACCCTTAAAATGACATCTTATGTAGCAGCTCATAAACACAACCTTAAAGAAATTAAACTCAACAACAAATTTAACAAATCCCTGTCAGAAGTCCTGATTTAATCTGCAGCATCTAAAGGACATTAATGAAAGAATAACCACACATAGGCGTGAGGATGTGACTTCATAAAGAGGAAACATGAGTTATTAAGAGCAGCTGTAGCAGAGAGCCATCATACGTGTCTTAAATCAATATATTGGGTGTAATAACCGGACCGCAGCGAGGAATGCGGTGCCCGTTAAACTTTAACTGAGCTAAGCGGGCCCGGAGGAGGACTTTTCCCAACTTGAGGTGTTTCCGCTGTCAGCGCGGCCCTGAACACACCCACAGAGAGACGCATGTTTAGACAGGGAGCCTGATCATATTTCAGCCGCGCTGCAGCGCTCAGCCCTGCGAGCTGTGGGAGAATACCAGGCGCAGCATTCCACCGGTGGCCTGTCTGAGGGAGGAGGGGAGGAGAGGAGGGAGAGGAGAGGAGGGGAGGAGGGGGTGCTGGCCATAGAGCCTTTGTATGGAGAGGGACCATGACACACTGCATGAACTATCACACTCTGGATCAGATGGGTCGTCTGTTTTCAGGAGGACGGGGGATAAACAAGAAAGTTCTGCAGCAGAGGAGACCTCCAGAGAGGAGGACGGAGGGAGAGGAGGACGGCTCCTGTTTGGGTTTCAGTATTGAAGAATAATAACAAACTTTGGTGCCATGTCAATCTCTCAGAAATAACAAATCCTTTAACAGTCTCATCTAAAACAATCTGCAGATGTTGATCCCCCTGATGCCTCTAAAGGGTCTACAAAAACACAGAACATCAGAGACCTTGTGTCATATTTTTACACGTTGTTTTAACCGCCTGTCACGCCTGATGCTGCTGCAGGAAGGTGTCAGACCAGGAGCTGCACAGCTCGCTGCAGAAACATCTGTATAAAAATTTCCGTGCCAAAGATTCAGGCTAACTTCTAGGTCCACAGGCGACCCAAAAAGCAACAAAAGTTCCTTACTGGAGCTTTAATCCGGGACCTGAAATCCTGATAAGGAGACAAAAGGTTCATGCATCCTTTCTGACAAAGATGTCTGACCTCAGGAGGAGTGAGACTTGTTTCATTCCTTCCCTCTCTTGGTGCATGAACACAAAGATTCTGCAGCTGTAGCATCATTGTGACATTTAGGGGATTTTTTAGACCCTGAAATACTTTATTAACTCTTCTATTTAACGGTTGAGCATTACAGACTCTGTGGTTTCCAAACTTCTACTTTAGTTAAAGGCCTCAATACTTCTTCCTCCCCTCAGCACAGGATGCAGAAGTTGGCCCCCGTTCAGCAACTTCTGTCAAGCGTGTCAGCCACATGTTATCATGGCCACTAAAACAGACAACGCTCGGCCTTAAATTAGGATCGAAAGTCACGTGACTCGAAACCAAGACGTCTCAGCTCTGGTGACAGGCTGTGGGAACCAGAACTCATCGTCGTACCTTGTACACGTCTCCATATGTGCCGCTTCCCACCCTCTGAATGAGCTCAAAGTCATGCTGAGGGTTCCTCCTCTGGATTTCTCCGCTTGGCCGGGGAAAGATATCCATGGTGGCTGGAACTAATCGATCCTTTACATTTAGTTGGCGTGATCAGATCCGGTGGCGGTGGCGGTGGCGGTGGGTGGTTTGATGAAGCGAAGGTCCTGAATATGAATGGATGAGTAGTTTACTCAGACGGTCTTTCTCCTGGCTCCGTGTCCTGAGGGAGAGACGTTCAAGGAGAAAATATTTACTTAACTTTGAGGACAAACATTTAATCTGTGAGAGTCAACAACAACAACAGAGCGGGCGACAACCTTCATCAAGTTAGGGGAGACCGGGGACAGCTGGAACACTTTACACATTCCTATCAGTTCCTCAAGGAGGAGCTGAACCCAACAAGTTTGATGAACTACTCTGGGATCAGCACTCGCTTGGCCCCCCCAAACCTACGTGCACGAGTGGTCTCTGCATCCCCTGTACAAATATTAAAGGTCCGCTGTGACAATCCTCCTATTTCCGTGCATGATGCGCTGTTTCGTACGCTAACACTCCAAGTTTGTCGTCAAACTTTGTCCCGACCCCTCTCTTATAATCCAGATCAAGAATGAAGTCTACTGAAAACAGTATTCCCGCCAGACGGTGGCTTTAAAGAGTCTTAAAGCCGTTTGCTAATTGCATTAAATAACAGAAGAAGTATGCTAACTGCATTAAATAACAGAAGAAGAAGAAGTATGCTAACTGCATTAAATAACAGAAGAAGAAGTATGCTAACTGCATTAAATAGAAGAAGAAGAAGAAGTATGCTAACTGCATTAAATAACAGAAGAAGAAGAAGTATGCTAACTGCATTAAATAACAGAAGAAGAAGAAGAAGTATGCTAACTGCATTAAATAACAGAAGAAGAAGTATGCTAACTGCATTAAATGACAGAAGAAGAAGAAGTATGCTAACTGCATTAAATAACAGAAGAAGAAGAAGAAGAAGAAGAAGTATGCTAACTGCATTAAATAACAGAAGAAGAAGAAGTATGCTAACTGCATTAAATAACAGAAGAAGAAGTATGCTAACTGCATTAAATGACAGAAGAAGAAGTAGTATGCTAACTGCATTAAATGACTGAAGAAGAAGAAGTATGCTAACTGCATTAAATAACAGAAGAAGAAGAAGTATGCTAACTGCATTAAATGACTGAAGAAGAAGAAGTATGCTAACTGCATTAAATAACAGAAGAAGAAGAAGTATGCTAACTGCATTAAATAACAGAAGAAGAAGTATGCTAACTGCATTAAATGACAGAAGAAGAAGTATGCTAACTGCATTAAATAACAGAAGAAGAAGAAGTATGCTAACTGCATTAAATAACAGAAGAAGAAGAAGTATGCTAACTGCATTAAATGACAGAAGAAGAAGTATGCTAACTGCATTAAATGACAGAAGAAGAAGTATGCTAACTGCATTAAATGACAGAAGAAGAAGTATGCTAATTGCATTAAATAACAGAAGAAGAAGAAGTATGCTAACTGCATTAAATGACAGAAGAAGAAGAAGTATGCTAACTGCATTAAATAACAGAAGAAGTATGCTAACTGCATTACGTAGCGAAAGAAGTCGAAAACATTAGCGATAATCGCGTCACAGAAACGGTGGTTACGAATAATCGTCTAATAGATGCCAGCGATTGTCGGATATTATTTTTGATTGGAATTCCCATCCCTCGTATTTAGTCCCGCCCCTAAATGAAGTCACAGATTGTGAACTGACCCCAGCTCTCGGAAAAGTTGGGGTGTTAGTCTCTGGTCTGGAGGGGTTTGGGATTATCTGGTTTGGGGGGTTAGTCTCTTGTCTGGGGGGTTAGTCTCTGGTTTGGGGGTTAGTCACTGGTCTGGGGGGTTAGTCTCTGGTCTGGAGGGGTTTGGGATTATCTGGTTTGGGGGGTTAGTCTCTTGTCTGGGGGGTTAGTCTCTGGTTTGGGGGTTAGTCACTGGTCTGGGGGGTTAGTCTCTGGTCTGGGGAGTTAGTTGGGGGTTTAGTCTCTGGTTTGGGGGTTAGTCACTGGTCTGGGGGGTTAGTCTCTGGTCTGGGGGGTTAGTCTCTGGTCTGGGGAGTTAGTTGGGGGGGTTTGTCTGATCTGGGGGGCTAGTCTCTGGTTTGGGGGGCTAGTCTCTGGTCTGGGGTGCTAGTCTCTGGTTTGGGGGGTTAGTCTCTGGTTTGGGGGGTTAGTCTCTGGTTTATTCTCTGGTTTGGGGGGCTAGTCTCTGGTCTGAGGGGTTAGTTTCTGGTCTGGGAAGTTAGTTGGGGGGTTAGTCTCTGATCTGGGGGGCTAGTCTCTGGTTTGGGGGGCTAGTCTCTGGTTTGGGGGGTAAGTCTCTGGTCTGGGGGGCTAGTCTCTGGTTTGGGGGGTTAGTTGGGGGGTTAGTCTCTGGTTTGGGGGGTTAGTCTCTGGTTTGGGGGGTTAGTCACTGGTCTGGGGGGTTAGTCTCTGGTCTGGGGAGTTAGTTGGGGGGTTTGTCTGATCTGGGGGGCTAGTCTCTGGTTTGGGGGGCTAGTCTCTTGTCTGGGGGGCTAGTCTCTGGTTTGGGGGGTTAGTCTCTGGGTGGGGGGTTAGTCTCTGGTCTGGGGGGGTAGTTTCTGGTTTGGGGGGCTAGTCTCTGGTCTGGGGGGTTAGTCTCTGGTCTGGGGGGCTAGCCTCTGGTCTGGTGGGCTAGTCTCTGGTCTGGGGGGACAGTCTCTGGTCTGGGGGGACAGTCTCTGGTCTGGGGGGACAGTCTCTGGTTTAGGGGGTTTAGCTCTCCTGGCAGCTAACAGCTAAAGCTAACTAGCTCCCAACTTCTTCGGGTCTTACCTTGAACCCTGCAAACTGCTCGGAGGGGCAGGTCCTGCATCTTAAACCTGTCCCGGGTCCTTTGGGGGTCTGATGGCGTCGAGTAGTCCCTGTAGAACTGAAAGCTGGTCCCCTTTGTTTCCGAGGAAAGTGTCTAAAGTTCAGGTCCTGGTGTCGGTCCCCTCAGAGGAACCAGCCGTTACAGAGTTGAGCTGTTAGCATGTGGTCTCCTCTCTGGGACTCTCTCAGAGACTCAGAGGTTTAAACATTAATATTAAAACATGAACAGGGTCTTCAGAGTCCAGTTCTTCTTTAAGACCAGTCCAACCTTTAAAACATCAGCTGAGAGCAACAGTCTGCTGCTAATCTCTGAGGCGCAGATACAGGATCCTGGTGCTGCGTTCAGGGACACCTCGGAGAATCTAACGTCCCAACTGAAAGCACTATAAATTCAAAATGTGTCTCTTTTACATTTATTACTCAGTTTAGCAATTTAAAAAATGATTCCAAATTAACTGTCCTGTTTTATTTATCTCTCATTATGAAGATACACTCTGTGTTCATCATGTAAATATCAATACTGTAAACACAACCCTTCATATTTGCCTCATTTGATTAAACAAACAGTTAAATAACCACATAACAGCAGCAGTCTTTGCACTCCTCACTACTGCTTTATGTTCACTCTTCATACAGCTGTGACTGTTTTACATTTAAAAAGAAGTCATCCTGTTCAAAATGCAAAAATTAAAAAAAAAAAAAATCTTGCATGTTACTAAATGCAAGAAAAAAAAATTCATATAACAGAATTTTTTTTTAAAAATGCAAAATATGTCAATATAGGTTTTTTAAATATTATATTGTATTATATTACTATATATATATATATATATATATTTAAATATTTTATTTGAAACAGAAACATTTTGTTAATTATAAAATCATGAGAAAAAAAATCCAAAAACATGTTTTATAAACAGATAATTGTACTCTGTTGTATATATGACTGTTTTATTGTGCTTCATGACATATTTTGTCATCTCATGATGAGTTTGTGTGTTTACTGAGATGTTTTTGAAGTTGAGCAATGCATCATTGCTGTAAATGCATCCCTAGTCAGCTGCATGTTGAAAGCTACCTTAAATTTGTGGGGTTAATAGTCTCCTACTAATAACAGCAATTGTGCACAATAAGTGAAAAGTACTTTAAATATTGAGTCTTATTTCCTTTTAATTGTTTTGCATACAAACAAAATATTTCTCTAGATTTATTTAAAGAAATAACCATGACTAAATCCAAAGTGTGATGACTCTACTGGAGTGTTGTTGTTTTGAGTCATCTATTTCCTTTGTTGATATTTGATTGCATCATCCTCGACTTTATTGATATAGGCCAATAAATAATAAAGGGTGGGGTTCGCTTTCTAAAATTAATTACCTCATCCAACACCATTTAAGAATGATTGATAATAATGGAGTCTGTATTTAATTTATGTTGTAGCTTTGTTTGCCTTTATTTTAATTGTACTTCTTTAATTATAAATAATAATAACAACAACAACAATAATAATAATTTATCTAGCACTTTTCTAAACAAGGTTACAAAGTGCTTCACAGAAAAACAAAAAATATACACACATAAAAAAGGAAAACATATATAAAAATAAAAATAAAATAAAGAAGAAATAAAAAAATATATATAAATAAATAAATTCTAAAACACTAGAATGCATAACAAGACATCAATACATAAATAAAAATGACTAAATTTAAAAAAGTGTGAATTTTCTGCTTGTTTGTTCTATTTTGCAACATCTGAGGTATGTACGAGGGTCCCTGAATGCATCACATATTCCCATCTCTTTGTAGTCGCCGCCCCCTGCTGGCTGAACCCTGACATGTATTCTCCTGCAGCCTGAATGCTCGTCTCTTGATTCCCCCTGAAAGCCTCTCTCTGCAGGCTCTGTGTTACCCTCAGAGTTACACAATACACCCTGAACTGCCTTTATTCCCTCCTCTGCTTCTTTAACACAGAGTGTGACTCCACAAACAGACAACAGCGCCCCCTAGCTGCTCATTCCTCACCCTGCATTCAGGTTGGAGTAATAAAAAAAACCCCTCCATCATCCTCATCCTCCTCCTCCTCCTGCGATGCGAGCATCGTTCCGGTGGAGCCTCCTCATGACTGCCTGGTAGGGCGGCTGATCAGCTCATACACCGCGGGGAACCAGGGACAGCATCATGGCCAAGCACCGCAAGGAGAGAGACAGCTGGGGTGAGTGTATGTACATCCCTCTTTCTATCCTTTCTTTGACGCACAGGGCTTCACCTCCCTGTGGAGGCGAGGGTGGAGGCAGTGCAGCTCATTATTACATGTTTATTCCAGACTCCATCATGAAGCTTGTTTTCCTCTCATCACTGAGGAGCATCTTTTTCATGTTACTGGATAGAATCAGAGATGATGGGGATGCATGTCTGTATCTGTGCATGAAGCTGATAATAATAACACATATCAGTGATTCCTCCCCCCATCATGAGCTCACAGGGATCACATATAGAGGGTTTATTGGTGCAGGCCTTTAAATAACCTTCTGCTTGGACTGTTTCTGACACCGAGCCTCTGGTGAGGCTGCATCTGCCATCAAATTATGTAATCTTGCATCAGTAACTAGCTCTCATCCCCATCATCTTTACGCTCTCATCCCCATCATCTCTACGCTCTCATCCCCATCATCTTTACGCTCCATCATCATCATCATCATCACCTCCACCTCAGTGATGATGATCAGGCACCCTGATCCTCACATCCCTCTGTGGCTCATGCTAACTGAGAGTTCAGGCCTGTACGGAGGAGAAGCTGACCGGGTGGATGGAAGGAAAAAGCTGCTGTTTAGTCATCTGAGACTTTATCTGATGTGACCCACTTAAACAGACGCTGCTCCTGACGTCTTCGGTTGTTTAAAGGGCAGCAGCAGCAGCAGCAGCAGCAGCATCACCAGGTTAACCAGGCAGGCGTTGGTGCTGGTGCTCGTGCCCGGCCCCACTGAGTGTTAAATGTGTGTGTGTGTGTGTGAGGCCTTTGCAGGAGATGTGAAGTCACACTGACAGTCCTCTTCAGGCCTGAGAGGAAAGCACAGATGATTCCTCCTTAAATTATTCACCGAGCATTTCTTGGCCTCCTGCGTAAATCTTTTAGCACGCTCCCAAAATGTTGGCTCTTGGTCTCGTCACAGAGCTTTTATGAGGCTTAATTTGCAATTACATCCTCAGAGAGAGAATCACAGCCACACACAATGGAGGGGAGGATGTTTGTGTAACCTCAGACGGCTTTTGGAGAATCGTCTGACACAAGTTAGTTGTAGTATGAAGCAGATATGACATGTTTGGATGTGAAGGCAAAAATTCAAGGAGTCAACAAGACCTCAGCTTTGTTTTGAGGAGTGTCTTCTGTACAAAAAGAGTCAAAAAATAAAGAACATTAATGGAAAATAAGAGCAATGAAGCTGGATTATAAGCGTTTACAGTACAAAAGTCAAGATGAAAGTAACACCAGAGGTTCAAACATATTTAAGAGTGACTATTTTTTAAATATTGGTTTTACTGAGCAGAGAGAGGAGCAGACAGATAGAGGCATTAAAGGGAGATTGCACAAGAGCAACAATTTGTTCTGTAACCGGATCTTAATTCAAGAATATGTCATGATTTGGATGTGAAGGCGAAATTCTCCTCAAAATTTCTGCAACAGGAGAGAACACAACTCAGCTTTCTTTGTTGGAGTGTCTTTCATACAAACACAGAGTGCAAAGTGCAAAAAATAAAGAACATTAATGGGAAATAAGAGCAAGTTTGAGGCCGAATGAAGCAGAATTATAAACTTAAACCACCATAAAAGTCAAGATGAAAGTAACACCAGAGATTCAAACATATTTAAGAATAACTAAGATGAAAATATGGAGGTTTTAGTCCAAATTAAAGATCTCTCTGAGCAGAGAGAGGAGCAGACAGATAGAGGCATAAAAGGGAGATTGCACAAGAGCAGCTATTTGTTCTGTAACCAGATCTTAATTCAAGAATTAAAACAGCTTACCTTCTGTCGACCTGATTTATGACTTAGGAGAGACTGGAATTAAGAGCTGAGCTGGAGATTCAAAACATATTTAAGAATAACTATGGGGAAAATATGGAGGCTTTACTCTAATTTATATTATTGTATGACCTTTAAAGGGTCATGCGTTGAATTTTGTAGTTCTATACATGATATTTTTGTCATTTTCCTTTAAAATGTAAAGAAAGCTGAAGTGAGACGTTCTATTCTAAAGGTGCTTTTCCACTAGGAACCAGAAGAGACTGGAATTAAGAGCTGCGCTAGATATTCAAAACATACTTAAGAATGACTAAGATGGAAATATGGAGGCTTTACTCCAAATTAAAGGTCTAATGTTAATTCTTCAATGTTTAAATGTGTGATATTTAAAGGGTCATGTGTTGGATTTTGTAGTTCTGTACATGATTTTTTGTCCATTTGTTTTTAAAATGTAAAGAAAGCTGAGGTGAGACGTTCTATTCTAAATGCGCTTTTCCACAGCAGGAACTTTCCCCAGGAACTACAGTAGGAACCTTTTGAGGATCTGTGTGTGTTTGGATAGTAGGAGCCAGGATCTGTATTTAGTTCTGGGGTAGTTGATCTCCCACCTTGAAAAGTCCCTGCTCAAGGGGGTTAGTACTTTCAGAAGAGCTTGGAACTTTGGGGGCGGGGTCTGAGGACGATCTTATATACATAAAAACAGCTGATCAGTGAGATATCTACAGACACGAACTTTGACTCCAACAAGCAGAGAGAGGGGCAGACAGAGGGGCAGACAGAGGGGCAGAGAGAGGGGCAGACAGAGGGACAGACAGAGGGGCAGACAGAGGGGCAGAGAGAGGGGCAGAGAGAGGGGCAGACAGAGGGGCAGACAGAGGGGCAGACAGAGGGGCAGAGAGAGGGGCAGACAGAGGGGCAGACAGAGAGGCAGACAGAGAGGCAGACAGAGGGGCAGACAGAGGGGCAGACAGAGGGGCAGACAGAGGAGCAGACAGAGGGGCAGACAGAGGGGCAGACAGAGAGGCAGACAGAGGGGCAGACAGAGGGGCAGAGAGAGGGGCAGACAGAGGGGCAGACAGAGAGGCAGACAGAGGGGCAGACAGAGAGGCAGACAGAGGGGCAGACAGAGGGGCAGACAGAGAGGCAGACAGAGAGGCAGACAGAGGGGCAGACAGAGAGGCAGACAGAGGGGCAGACAGAGGGGCAGACAGAGGGGCAGACAGAGGGGCAGACAGAGAGGCAGACAGAGGGGCAGACAGAGGGGCAGACAGAGGGGCAGACAGAGGGGCAGACAGAGGGGCAGACAGAGAGGCAGACAGAGAGGCAGACAGAGGGGCAGACAGAGGGGCAGAGTGAGGGGCAGACAGAGGGGCAGACAGAGGGGCAGACAGAGGAGCAGACAGAGGGGCAGACAGATAGAGGCTCAAAAGGGAGATTGCACAAGAGCAAGTATTTTGTCTGTAACCGGATCTTAATTCAATAATTAAAACAGCTTACCTTCTGCCGACCTGATTTATGACTTTCTTTATACTTAAGTTTAGAAGAGACTGGAACTACAAGCTGTGCAAGAGACTTAACTTCCCATATAACGGTCCTGGACTAGTCCCCTTTACGTCATTGGCCTGATGTGCAGAATCTTCATGGTAACGCCAGAGATTCAAAACATGTTTTAGAATGACTGAGATGAAAACATGGAGGCTTTACTCCAAATTAAAGGTCTTATATTTTGTTATAAAGACAGAGAGAGCTCCATCTTTGATCTAGAGGCAGTGAGTTGAACTGTCAAGGGCATCAAAACACTTCCTGGTTCTCTTCCAGGGTACCTGAAGACTGTTTCAGAAGACTTTTCCAAAGCTGGCTGGAACATAAACATAAGAGGAGCACAAGTTTTACAGAAAGCTAAAATAGAGATCTAAATAATCATCTGAGAGTCGGGTGAAGTCGGTGCAGACATGTATCTGAGCAGAGACTGGAAACAGTCTGAGTCACTGCCTGGAAAGCTCCGGAGAGAGAGAGAGCTCTGAATCTGATCTCACACAGACAGATGGGATGGATGGCATGACGTGGCTCATTAGAAGTATTAACAAGCTCACAGGCGAGGTTATTGATCCGGGGCGAACAGGAAGGAGTAATGGACTCAACTTTCCTGCTTCCTCCTTTAATGGACCGCTGAGTTTCCTTATCAGCGCTGTGGAGGAGTCAGGAGGTTCTTTATGAATCAGATCCAGGACCCTGACTGGTGTTTGAACTCAGAGAGAGGACAGGATGCTCAATCAGTAAGGTCTCAGGCTAATCTAAATCTAAAGTCTCACTAATTAACTTGACTAAAGCTCAGAAAACAACTTATTCAACAAACTCAGGATCTTAGAGTCTGCAGGTAAACAACGTCCCATTGGTTCACAGAGTGAGTCTACCTCTAGCAGATCTAGCACCACCATCCTCATGCCTGTGCTGGTTCCTCATGTCTCTGGTGGAGTGGTTACATGTCAGTTTAACCAGACACAGCCTACATACAACTTTATCTCCATTTACTAGATCAACATACTGACAAACCACGCCCACTACCTGATGACATCATCACCTGTGTTTGTTTACATCCAGGTCGTAGAGCTTTAGAGAGTTATGACAGCAGACATTGGCAGACTCAACATGTGACCGACATTTCAGGCCTACATTAATACAATTATTGATAATGTGTGTGTGTGTGTGTGTGTGTGTGTGTGAGAGGCCCCTAATTTCATCACACAGCTGTGCAATGACAGTAAAAGCTTATTGATTCGTGTTGGTCCAGCAGAGAGAGAGATCCAACTGGACAGTCTGCAGTCCTCTCAGCACTTTCTGCTGCACACATGTCAAAGTATAATAATTCTACAAAGACTTCAAATACAGGATCTGTTAAAACAAATAAGTACCTTTGTGTGCTTGTATTCCTAAATGCCTGAAATCTGTGAATAAGAGTTACTGAACAAAGAATCATGAGAGAGCCAAAAGGAAGGAAGGGAAAGATTTAAAATCAGTTTCCATGAGAACAAACTTTCATAAACACCAGAAGGAGAAAATATAGCAATGTTTATTCTGCAATGTTGAGACACAGTCATATTAATGTGTTGAATTTTGCTGTTTTGTACATTTTTTATTGGCGATTTGTCTTTCAAATGTAAAGAAATCCGAAGAGAGATGTTTTCTTCTAAAGGCGCTGGAACTTTCCCGAGGAACTAGGAACCTTTTAAGGGACTCTGTGTGTTTTGATAGCAGGAACCAGGGTTTGAATTTAGCTCCAGGGTAGATGATCTGTCCCTTTAAAAGTCCCTGCTTAGGGGATAGTTCTTTCTGAAGATCTAGGAACTTTGGGGGCGGGGCCTGAAGACGATTTCATTTACATTAAAAACAGCTGATCACTAAAGTACGTCTGTACCACCTGATTTATGACTGTCTTTATACTTAAGTATGGCAGAGACTGGAATTACGAGCCGTTCATGTGACTTAATTTCCAAATAACGGTCCTGGACTAGTTCTCTTTACGTCATTGGCCTGATTTGCCTTTTCTTCATGGGTCCCAGTGGAAACGCAGACAACAGCAGGCCACAGGAACCATTTAGTTCCTGGTGCTTTTGGTCAAAATGCACCTTAAGATGTTGTGTGCAGTGTTATAAGTGAACTTGGCTGTGAACAGATTTATATCTTAACACTTAAGTCGACTTTTCAGCGTTGAATACAACAAATCTTAATCAATTTGTCTGAGTGCGTCATTCAAAGTCAAAACCATGTCCCCTTCTGGTTTATAATCTGAGTCTCCTCCTCCCCGTCTGGTCCTCCAGGGTCCCTCGGTGATAAAAATGTCTACGACTGGAGCTCCGAGGAGGAGGAGCCTGACGGACGAGCCCGGCCCGTTCAGGTGCTGCTGGTCAAAGACGACCACACCTTCGAGCTGGACGAGGCGGCGCTGAGTCGCATCCTGCTGGCCGAGGAGGTCAGAGACCGAGAGGTGGTGGCCATCTCTGTGGCCGGAGCTTTCCGGAAGGGCAAGTCCTTCCTCATGGACTTCATGCTGCGCTACATGTACAACCATGTGAGTGTCCCTGTCCTCTGTCAGCTGGACTTTAACTTTGGACCTGTGGCACTGTGATGGCTTTGGTAGTGGATTTTAATCTCTTGGACTTGTGTCTGGTCTTCCTCAGGCGTCTGAAACCTGGCTCGGGGATTCAGAGGAGCCTCTGACCGGCTTTTCCTGGAGGGGCGGCTCAGAGAGGGAGACCACCGGGATCCAGATCTGGAGCGAAGTCTTCCTGGTGGACAAGCCAGACGGGAGAAAGGTGAGATCTGTTTCTGTCTCGCTCACTGAGAGTATATCACACAGACACTTCATTAACCTTCAGCCTGGAGTCTTTATATCTTCATCTCAGGAGCAGGACTGTGAGTAAGACGGCTCTCTGCCTGAGACTCATGGAGATGCAAACATTCAGAGCTCTAGAGTCAGCCGTCCTCTCTCATGAAAGCCCAAAAACGCCCCAAAATATCTTTTAAAAACAGTCCTGCTCCTGTAGTTGTCAAGGTGCATCTGTTCCTGCCTCCTCTTCATCCCCTGGGACATGACGCTTCAGTGAGCTTCCTCTGTAGCACTCTGTCCTTGGCAGCACGTCGTCCTTCTCTCCATCACATCACATGTTCCTGTGTTACAGTTACAGTCTTACGCCGTGTGGTTTCAGGCCTCCCAGGTTTCCTCTCCATCATAAAGTCATCCTGTCTTCTCCCACTCGACGCCCTTGATTACCTCTGGATGCTTCTTTTCTTGTACAGTTGGAGGTTTTGTCGCCCCCTGCTGGCTTCAGAAAGAACGCAGGTGTTTGCCCTTCATCCTTCACTTTTAACCCTTCCTGTCTGTGTCATATCACAGGTTGCCGTGTTGCTGATGGACACACAGGGAACGTTCGACAGCCAGTCGACCCTGAGGGATTCAGCCACCGTGTTCGCTCTGAGCACCATGATCAGCTCCATGCAGGTACCTGGACTCTGGCGCCACCTTGAGGTCGACTCAAGTGAAATATCACAAACAAGACTTGTCTGTAAAATGATGAAACATTATGCAGATATTTATTTCACCCTTGAGGATTAATCTCTCATAATGGTAATCCCTTTATTTTGAATATATCAACATCATCAGCGTAGAGATTGAATTTATCCAAACCTGTTAGACTAACATTCATGTCAAGAAAATGTTAACAAGTCACACCTTATAATATTTTAGCATGTTAGCTAGCTGTTAGCATTTAGCTTAAATCAAAGTATCCAAAGTAGCCCCAAGTAGAGGTTAGCATGACCTTGACTCCTCGTTTCCTTGCTGACTTTTATTCACTCTGTTTTCATTTCATCAAACATTTCTACTTCACACTTTCTTTCTTTGTAAACACTTGAAATATAATAATCTTCTTTTTCAGGTTTACAACATCTCTCAGAACGTTCAAGAGGACGACCTTCAGCACCTTCAGGTAACTCTTACACACTAACATGAAGAATTAGAGACGGCTCAGTACACATGAGGGACGATTCAAATCAGTGAGATGAAACATGAGCGTCAATACCGTTCTCAGACAGCAGAGGGCGCCTACTGCCTTTGATTTGTTGTAGCTTGGTTAGAGTTAGTAGAAGTAAGAGTTTCCCGCCAAATGATATTCAACCACCATGTTAGCATTTTTTATTCTAATAGATTAATGTCCGCTAACGATGGACTCCATAAAGTCTGTCTCTAATCACCAACAACAGATTAAAGTCACCTGACAGTTCTTTGAATAGTATTTCCTATTGACTTACACCCACATTCACAAACACATGGACACCCTCTTACCAGGGTTCATCATATACACACAATCACAAACCACACACATACACGTTTATATGCTCACACCCGCATACATATACAGGAGCTTTAAAGGGGCCTTGCGGTAACTCTCGGATGGCCCTTGGGATTCTACCTGGCACGGGTGGTCGGCCCTGCGCCCGGGGTGGTTGGGGCGTTGGGTTTGGTGGGGCCCTTCGCGGTGTGGGTGGCTGGGGCCTGTGGTTGGGCTCGGGGCCTTTTGACGGGGGGCTGGCGGTGCCTGCCGGGTGCCTGTGCGGCCTCTGGTTCTACTGGTGGGGGAGGTGGGGGGGTTGTGGGGTTTGGTCCTTGGTTCCTCCTCTGGGCGCTTCTGCGCTCTGTCCCTGTGGCTGCCTGGGGCGGGGCCTGGGGGGCCTCCTGGGTCCTGGGGGTTCGGTGCAGGGGGCGGGTGGGCGGGTTGGGCGGGCGGTGTCCTGGGCTGGGGTTGAGAGAGCCAAAAGGAGGGAAGGGAAAGATTTAAAATCAGTTTCCATGAGAACAAACTTTCATAAACACCAGAAGGAGAAAATATAGCAATGTTTATTCTGCAATGTTGAGACACAGTCATATTAATGTGTTGAATTTTGCTGTTTTGTACATTTTTTATTGGCGATTTGTCTTTAAAATGTAAAGAAATCCGAAGAAAGATGTTTTCTTCTAAAGGCGCTGGAACTTTCCCGAGGAACTAGGAACCTTTTAAGGGACTCTGTGTGTTTTGATAGCAGGAACCAGGGTTTGAATTTAGCTCTAGGGTAGATGATCTGTCCCTTTAAAAGTCCCTGCTTAGGGGATAGTTCTTTCTGAAGATCTAGGAACTTTGGGGGCGGGGCCTTTCATTCACATTAAAAACAGCTGATCACTAAAATACGTCTGTACCACCTGATTTATGACTGTCTTTATACTTAAGTATGGCAGAGACTGGAATTACGAGCCGTTCATGGGACTTAATTTCCAAATAACGGTCCTGGACCAGTTCTCTTTACGTCATTGGCCTGATTTGCCTTTTCTTCATGGGTCCCAGTGGAAACGCAGACAACAGCAGGCCACAGGAACCATTTAGTTCCTGGTGCTTTTGGTCAAAATGCACCTTAAGATTTTGTGTGCAGTGTTATAAGTGAACTTGGCTGTGAACAGATTTATATCTTAACACTTAAGTCGACTTTTCAGCGTTAAAGACAACAAATCTCAATCAATTTGTCTGAGTGCGTCATGTGTGGGTGGCTGGGGCCTGTGGTTGGGCTCGGGGCCTTTTGACGGGGGGCTGGCGGTGCCTGCCGGGTGCCTGTGCGGCCTCTGGTTCTACTGGTGGGGGAGGTGGGGGGGTTGTGGGGTTTGGTCCTGGGTTCCCCCTCTGGGCGCTTCTGCGCTCTGTCCCTGTGGCTGCCTGGGGCGGGGCCTGGGGGGCCTCCTGGGTCCTGGGGGTTCGGTGCCGGGGGCGGGCGGTGTCCTGGGCTGGGGTTGGCCGGCCGGCGTGGTGGTGGTGGGGGCAGGGGAAGGGGAAGGGTCCATTCATTGGCCCTCCTCTGTCCTGCTGCGCCTACTCTGCTCGTGCGGCCTGCAGCGGGGGTTGGATAAATAAATTTAAAAAAAAAAAGAAAAAAAAAAGAATAGTATTTCCCTGAGACTCAAAGAGCTTTACTGCAACAAGAAATCAAAGATTGTAACTTCTGAGTTTCTATCAGTTTTTGAAGTCTCTTAAAGGTACAGACACTTCTTCTCACACTGACTCACGTCTCTGTCCTCAGCTCTTCACAGAGTACGGCAGGCTGGCCATGGAGGAGACTTTCCTCAAACCGTTCCAGGTATTTCTAAATCTGTTTCTCCTGCTGGATGGATTATGAACACAGTTCTGACTGACTTTAGGTTTAGGATCAGATAATTTCATCCTGATCCAGTTTTTGTTTTGAGTCTTTCTCTTGTGTTGTTGATCCATGTGATACCTTTGTTTCCTCAGTCCATGATCTTCCTGGTTCGAGACTGGAGCTTCCCGTACGAGTTTCCGTACGGTCAGGATGGAGGGATGAAGTTCCTGGAGAAGAGGTTGAAGGTGGGTCATCGAACGAGTCCAGATATGTGTGAATACTAAAAACCTTAATGATTAAAAAGAGTGCAATGTTAAGAAATTATTATGAGATATTATGGGATGGAAAGTCAAATTTATGAGATAAAAGTCTAAATGATAACAGATATGTTCAACATTAAGAGATAAAAGACACAAAAACAGAATAAAATGTGACAGTAAACAGATGAAATTATCATGCAAAAAATTCAATTTATGGATAAAACAGTTTTTAATAACATAAATAGTAAAAATTAGGAGATAAAAGTTTTAGATAAAAAGACAATTTCAGAAATAAAAGTCACTAAACTGAGAAAAATAGTAAAAGTAATGATAAAAAAGTTAAAATAATGAGTTATAAATTCAAACTGATGGTATTAAAATGGATGATTAGAAAATAAAAAGTCTAAATGATAAAATAAATATTAATAAGTTTAAGATAAAAGTCTTCATTATGAGATAAAGAGCAGAAATGTGATTGAAACATCGTATTCATCAGATAAAAGTTAATATTTTGAGATTTTAAGTTTTAATCAAGAGATGGTAAGTCATAATGTTGAGACATGAATTGAGAATTTAGCGTCAAAATGTCAAAATTATGAGATAAAATGTAGATTTTTGAGATGAAGAGTCAAAAATGAGATACTGCCAAAATGTATTGGATTGGAAAATTATATTTATGAGATAAAAAGAAACATTTTGAAATGTTAAATTGACATTATGGGATAAAAAGACAAGACTACATGAAAAAAAGTTACAATTTGAGATTAAAATTGATATGAAGTTACAGCTGAAGGAGACTTAATAATGAGATAAGAACATCTAACATTTTATCTCATAATTTAATATTTTGTCTCATTAGTTTCCTCTCTCTCATGTTTTACTGACAGTAAAGGCCTCTGGTAGTCCTCTCTGCTGTAAACTGATAAATGAACATGTGGAACATCTCACTAACGTCTCCTTTAAAACTAAAATAAGCTTCATTTTAAATTTCACTCTCATGTTTGTGTTTCAGATCTCTGAGAATCAGCATGAGGAGCTGCAGAACGTTCGTAAACACATCCACTCCTGCTTCACCAACATCTCCTGTTTCCTGATGCCTCACCCCGGACTCAAAGTGGCCACCAACCCGCTCTTTGATGGGAGAATCTTAGGCACGCTCCCTCCTTCGTCTTCATAATCAGTGTTTTTATTTCATATTTAAAACACACAAAGGACACAACTGACAGAACATATGCTCACCTCTCTCCTCCCTCTCTCCCTCTCTCCTCCCTCTCTCCCTCTCTCCTCCCTCCCTCCAGAGATCGACGGGGATTTCTTGAACAACCTGAAGGTCCTGGTCCCCTGGCTGCTCAGTCCTAGCAACATCGACGTGAAGGAGATCAACGGCAGCAAGATCACCTGCAGAGGTCTGGTGGAGTACTTCAAGGTCAGAACAAATTAAAGTTCTCTTTAAACGCTCTTCATCTTCATCAAGTAACAAACGTTCATCAGCATCCTGCAAACCTGCTGCTTCTAATCCAACCTTTATTTCAGGCGTACATCAAAATCTACCAGGGCGAGGAGCTGCCTCATCCAAAGTCCATGCTGCAGGTACACTATCACATAAATATCACACACTGTACCTTTAAATATCACACACTGTACCTTTAAATATCATACACTGTACCTTTAAATATCACACCCTGTACCTTTAAATATCACACACTGTACCTTTAAATATCACACACTGTACCTTTAAATATCACACACTGTACCATCACACACTGTACCTTTAAATATCACACACTGTACCTTTAAATATCACAAACTTTAAATATCACACACTGTACCTTTAAATATCACACACTGTACCTTTAAATATCACACACTGTACCATCACACACTGTACCTTTAAATATCACACACTGTACCTTTAAATATCACACACTGTACCTTTAAATATCACACACTGTACCTTTAAATACTACACACTGTACCTTTAAATACTACACACTGCACCTTTAAATACTACACACTGTACCTTTAAATATCACACACTGTACCTTTAAATATCACACACTGTACCTTTAAATATCACACACTGTACCTTTAAATACTACACACTGTACCTTTAAATATCACACACTGTACCTTTAAATATCACACACTGTACCTTTAAATACTACACACTGTACTTTAAATATCACACACTGTACCTTTAAATATCACACACTGTACCTTTAAATATCACACACTGTACCTTTAAATATCACACACTGTACATTTAAATACCACACACTGTACCTTTAAATACTACACACTGTACCTTTAAATATCACACACTGTACCTTTAAATACCACACACTGTACCTTTAAATACTACACACTGTACTTTAAATATCACACACTGTACCTTTAAATATCACACACTGTACCTTTAAATATCACACACTGTACCTTTAAATACTACACACTGTACCTTTAAATACTACACACTGTACCTTTAAATATCACACACTGTACCTTTAAATATCACACACTGTACCTTTAAATATCACACACTGTACCTTTAAATACCACACACTGTACCTTTAAATAAGAGAAGATAAAGTGAGCACCTGTTCATCTTGTCTTCTGGTTCCTCTCAGGCCACAGCGGAGGCGAATAACTTGGCAGCGGTTGCCGCGGCGAAGGATCTGTACAACAAGAAGATGGAGGAGGTGAGTAAAAGATGTTAACCTCCACCCTCTGCCCCGGCTGTCTCCATCCTCCTCCACTCACCCTCTGCTTTCTGTTCCAGGTCTGCGGGGGGGACCGGCCCTTCCTGGCCCCCAGCGAGCTCCAGAACCGACACAGCGCCATCAGGGAGGAGGCCCTGCAGGTGTTCAAGGGCGTGAAGAAGATGGGTGGCGAGGAGTTCAGCCGGCGCTACCTGCAGCAGCTGGAGGGCGAGGTCGACGAGGTGTTCGTCCAGTACATCAAGCACAATGACTCCAAGAACATTTTCCACGCCGCCCGCACGCCGGCCACGCTCTTTGTGGTCATCTTTGTCATGTACGTGGCCGCGGGCATCACGGGCTTTGTGGGCGTGGACGTCATTGCCAGCTTGTGTAACATGATCCTGGGTCTGGCTCTGATCACTCTCTGCACCTGGGCCTACATCCGGTACTCCGGGGAGTACAGAGAGCTGGGGGCCGTCATCGACCAGGTGGCCGGTGCGCTGTGGGACCAGGTAACGCCAAAAACTCAAGACCAGAAATCTCTGTCTCAATGTTTGAATCAAAACTCAGCAGGATGTGGGATCAGGGTCTCTGCGTACCTTCTGCACATGCTCACAAACAACAACAACACATTCAGCCACAGTTTTATACACAACAATATTAAAATGAAAGTTTCAAAGGTTTCCTAAGACATAAATTTAATTTTTATTTATTCATTTATTCAATTTTAGTTCTTAAATGTCTTTAAAATGTAGCGTGAATTTTTAAGTCACTTTTTCATTACATTAAGATCAATATTTTTGATCTTTTTCAAGTTTAAATCACTGTTGAATCCAAATGTTAAATATGAAATCAAATGTTAAATATAAATCCAAATGTTAAATATAAGTATAAATGTTAAGTATAAATTGAAATGTTAAATATTAAAATCGAAATGTTAAATATAAATATAAATGTTAAGTATAAATCCAAATGTTAAATATTAGATCCAAATGTTAAATATAAGTATAAATGTTAAGTATAAATGAAAACGTTAAATATTAAATCCAAATGTTATATATAAATCCAAATGTTATATATAAGTATAAATGTTAAGTATAAATTGAAATTTTAAATATTAAAATCGAAATGTTAAATATAAATATAAATGTTAAGTATAAATCCAAATGTTAAATATTAGATCCAAATGTTAAATATAAGTATAAATGTTAAGTGTAAATCAAAATGTTAAATACTAAATCCAAATGCTAAATCTAAATAAAAATATTAAGTATAAATGAAAACGTTAAATATTAAATCCAAATGTTAAATATTTAATCCAAATGTTAAATATAAGTATAAATGTTTAGTATAAATCCAAATGTTAAGTATAAATCCAAATGTTAAATATAAGTATAAATGTTAAGTATAAACCAAAATGGTAATATTAAATAAAAATGTTAAATATAAGTATACATGTTAAGTATAAATCCAAATGTTGAATATTAAATCAAAATATTAAATCTAAGTTTAAATGTTAAGTTAAAATCAAAATGTTAATTATTAAATCCAAATGTTAAATATAAATAGCACATTTAATTTTGGTACCTCCGCCTGGCAGCAGTGCGAACCATCAACCAAATATTCAGGATCCCAGTACTGGATTTAGATTTAACATTTAACATTCAGACCCTTATTCAACATTTATATTCAACATTTAACATTTAGATTTTTTTTAGTTTAATCTAAGATAGCTTAAAAAAACTTGACTTTTAAGTTCTTAAAGCAGTGATATCTTTAATGACCACTAGAGGGCGACAGCCTCCATTAAACCAGAGGGAGTGGGGCTGCAGACAGCAGTGATTATGGGATGTTGAATGTGTTTTCTTTCATGTTATTTATATATTTGATCTAACATGATGATTGTTCTTGTCTCCTTAACGCCTCTGCAGGGGAGCACTAACGAGGTGAGTGTTTACAAACATAGAGATCACACCTTCCCTCCTCTGCTCACCTGATCTCTGGACCTAAACCCTCTCTCTCCCCCCCCTCCTCCTCTCTGCTCCACAGGCTCTCTACAAGCTGTACAACGTAGCAGCCAATCACAGGCACCTGTACCACCACGCCTTCCCCGGGCCTCAGGTGGAGGAGGAGGCGGAGGAGCAGGACAAGAAGAGGGACTGATTAGAGGAGACAGCAGGGACTTTGTGTTGATGGACAGGCGAGGAGGAGGAGGAGGAGGAGGAGGAGGAGGAGGAGGAAGAGGTGCATCCTCTCCCATCAGGCACTCTTTTCTCTCTTGTTGGCTGTTCCTGCCACCGATGCTCCCCCCTCTTTAAACCCTAATAACAGACGGTGTAATGTTCATGTGTAGGTCAGAGCGTCTGCTTTCAAGCGATGGATGCCATTCCTCATCGTGTCTCACTTTTTGTCCGTGAAAGTAAATAAATAAGACGCCGTGTACAGACACTGTCTTCACTCTGCCAGAGGAGACCGTGGCTTCTTGGACTTCCAGCTGTTACTTTCATATCGGGGGGGGGGGGGTGATTTCTCCGCCGTACAGCACCAGGGCCCCGCAGTTCAAACGTAGTCTGATCTGGATTAAAGCTATCAGGAGAGACCAACTCTTAAAATCAGCAACCTCAAGTGTTGAAAGTGCTAAAAACTGCAATTCCTCAAGTGTCCACTAGAGGCTCGCTCCAAACGCAGAGGAATCCCCATTAGGTCCCATATATTACAGAATCACACATTTTGTTTTATTTTTAAAGACTGTAAAGGTGCTGATTATATTCGACTCATCAGTATTGATCATATTAAGGCTACACTCACGCACTATAAGGCATTTTTAGGGGCGTGGCTTATTTAACTGACAGGCAGGTGCATTGTACCTGTTAGCCAGTAGGCCTAAGTCCCACCTTAGCTCCGCCTCTTTGCCTGTTTCTAAGTCAATTTAAGGGTGAGTCAGTATTCCCAAAATCCATACATGCATCCATCTCCCATACCCCTTATCGCATTCAGGGTCGAAGGGGGCGGAGCCTATCACCGGGCTAACCTCCCGTTTGCGTTGTTCAAACTTTGGAGTAAAATTAGGATAACTATGATCAGAAGAATCTGGATTATCAGACTGGATTACAGGAAAGTAATGTAAGAAAACTTTGAAAAGATCAGACAAAAGCAACATTTAAACGATGATGTTGACACTCTTGACGACTTTAGCGCTTTAATAGCTGAATTCCCCGAAGTGACACAACAGATAAAGTCGAAAGTGTTGGGGGTAAAAAAGACTTTCATCCTCATGAATTTTCCATCAAACAGCAGTTCAATCAAACAAAATATGTAATTAAAGCTCCTGTAAGGAACTTTCAGTTTGTGTGGATTCTGGCGCCCCCTGTGGACAAAGCTAGTTTAGCAGATTTTGTGTAGACAGTGTTTTTCAACAAAGAATCTCAGCCTGCTTTCTTTAAATGCACCTTTTATCAAGAAGATTTGTTGTGGACAATGTTATGAAGGTTGTTTTGGAAGTGTGCCGATCATCACTTCGTCCGATTCTTCGCTTATTGCGTTAAAAGAAAACAGGCGTTAAAATAACTTTAAAGAGACGGTCAATATTCTCTCTAACAGTCTCTTCTGCTTCTATAGTTCATAAAAAGGAATCTATGTTTTTCATAACAAGCTAAAAAATCCTAACTCGAGCTTTAAACTTGACTTGAGTAACTTAGGTTGGTGTTGATTCTGTCGCCCCCTGTGGACAAAGTACGTAGCTGCAGTTTGAGCACTTTTATCTTCCTTAAAAGTCTGTGTCCAGGTAAAATCAGCATTTCAATTCAGTTTTTACTGGAGCTTTAAACTAGATGTAACTTGTGTGATTTGTGTGGATTCTGGCGCCCCCTGTGGACAAAGCTGGTTGTGCAGATTTTGTGTAGGCAGTGTTTTTTCAACAAGAATCTCAGCTTGTTTTCTTTAAATATACTATTTTTCAACAGTATTTGTAACGGATGATGTTACAAAGGTTGATTTGGAAGTGTGCGAAACATCACTTCGTACGATTTTTCGCTAATTGCGTTAAAAAAGAACAAGTGTTAAAATAACCTTAAAGAAACAGGCGATTTCCTCTCTGATTGTCTCTTCAGGAATGTGTGTTTTCATAACAAGCTAAAAACTCCTCACTGGAGCTTTAAACTAGGTGTAACTTCTAATTTGTGTGGCCTCTGTCGCCCCCTGTGGACAAAGCTGGTTTTGCAGACTTTTTGCGAAAAGAAAATCTCAGCCTGTTTTCTTTGAATTCACCTTTTATCAGATATTTGTCGTGGTTGATGTTACAAAGGATGATTTGGAACTGTGCGAAACATCACTTTGTCCGATTCTTCGCTAATTGCGTTAAAAAAGAACAAGTGCTAAAATAACTTTAAAGAGACAGGCGATTTTCTCTCTTATTGTCTCTTCAGGAATCTGTGTTTTTCATGACAAGCTAAAAACTCCTCACTGGAGCTTTAAACTAGAAGTAACTTTTAATTTGTGTGGCCTCTGTCGCCCCCTGTGGACAAAGTATGTAGCTGCAGTTTGAGCACTTTGAATCCAGGTTCTTTAAAAGACCGTGTCAGGATAAAGTTTATCATTCCAATTCAGTTTTTACTTAAAAGTCAGGATCCTGGATAGCTAAAAAGCTGAATCTGAAATCCAGATGAAAACATTTGAACCCCCGGGCCCTGATGATTTTCAACGTATAGCCAAATCCGTGACTCCTCCCCCTCCATTCGTGCCGATCGTTCCGTTCTTTAAAGTTTTAGTGCTGTTTATAGGAAACAATATCTAAGACCTGCGATGTTTGAAAGCCAGATTGTGTACTGTATTTAAAAACAATGAAGCTTCTCAAGCGTCATCAGCATGGTAAGTGGTTAATGTGTGTCATCTTTAAGCTCTTAAACCAGGTATACTTTATAAAAATGACTCTTAATGGTTGTGACAAAGTGGTATCGTGCCATAACATTACTTTCACTTGGTATGCAGACGCCCGGCCGCACTTTTCTTCAACAGTTTTTCTGTTTTGACTTGATCAGGGAGTTTTTTTGTGCACCGCCGGGTGGAAAAGGTCAAAGTTTACACAACACAGCTGACATTATTATCTCTCACTTTGGAGTCTGCTTACAGTTTTTGTATGTACAGTGACGCTCTGTGTGTGTGTGAGAGAGAGAGAGAGAGGTTGCATTGTGTCGTAGAGTCAGTGGGTGAAACCATTGTTGTGTTTTTTTTTTTTTTTGCTCTCACTGAATGTTCGAGCAAATCCGAGGAATGTAGCCGTTCTGTGGCCGCCGAGGAATCAAAGCGAGCTGCGATGAGGCGGGGGCGACAGCAGCGGGCCCCGCTCTGGAAAAAGGATCCTCATTCCTCGTGGCTTTCATCATCTTCACACACACTGAAGTTGAGTCACGTGTAAAGAAAAAAAACAAAGTGTTGCATGGTGACCGAGGCCAGGCTCCCACCTCTCTGTGTTTGCAGTCGTCGCCGTGTGGATCCCTGGTTGGCTTGGTAGAGACTGTTACTGTACATTTGTAAATGTGTTGTTTTTAGCTTCAGAGTCAGAGCTCACTGTAAAAACGTCCGCACCACAAACAGCCGCAGCGCTCCACTCTCCGTTCCTCTCTGGTCTCCGACAGCACAGGAACACTGTCATGCATATTTAGCGAGTTTATCCTGAGGTCTGACCTCAAGGGATGGAAATTGAAAGGCACTGCAGCAGAGTGGCTTCTTGAGTCTTCCACAATGTATAATCAGCATCAAGTGAGGCCTTCACATCCAGGAACCATCAGGTCCGCTTTAAGACTACTGCTGAGGTTTCTTCTTCTTCTTCATGTCGGTGAAGCGTCCGTTCATAAATCAGAGAAGTAGCATTTTGTTTACGTTGTGTTGCTTTTTAAAATCTGCTCTCGAAGGTTTTCAAGTAAGTCGCCCCTGAAGCAGCCCCCCCCCCATCCATCCATCCACTCTGACACCAACTCTGGATCGCCCGGGAGTCAACACCGCAAAGTTTCCAAACACGCAGTTTCAGTTAGGAGAAATAATAAAGTTGGACCAAATTAATGAACCGGACTCTGAGTTCTTTCTTTCTTTCTTTCTTTCAACCCCCCAAAAAAACAAAGACCTGAACACCAGGAAGCTTTTATTAAAGGCTTACTTGACAATGCTTTTATTTTGAAGGTGCATCCAGGACAGTTATTTAGTATATTAAAGTCTCTTGCACAACTCTTATCGTGAACGTTTGTCATCGTTAATTATTGAATAACATCAGGTAACAGAAGATACTGGTCCTGTGTGATCTCCCTCTCCTGTTGCATCCATCTCTGAGCTCCTCTCTCTGCTCAGCTGGTCTGTTCTAACCCCAGATTTCAACAAGACCAACCCAGACACCCTGATTGAACTCTGATATGAATAAAAACATACATACAAACCTACTCATAATGAAAGTAATTAATTGTATTGATCGATTGACGTCAGGTTGGGATGTATAATCCAACATTTTCTCCTCCTCCTGTCTCTTTCTGTCGATCAATGCATGGCAGTCGGTCTGAGGGAGAGCATGTTTGGGAGCTTCCTGGTCTGCAGATCTCTAAGTTCTCATTCTGCTTCATTGTCTGAATTTGATTTATGTCTTTAAACCTTCAACATGTAGGGCTGTCTCCATGTTCTAAGCTCTGTATGCTTCATATTTCCTTCAATTCAACAACATTTTAACAAGAAACTGTAAAACTGTTGATAGAAATCGTGTCTTAGCATTAGCAGCAGCTCTAGACTTGCAAATTGTGCATCGAAAATACGAGTGTGGTGACTTTTGCTTTCGAACGGACCTCCACTATTGTTGTTGACAAAGTTGAGTACAGGGGTCCCGCCCCTTCTTGATTCTGATTGGACTATGATGAGGAAGCGACATTGATGAGTGCAAAAATCAATGGTTTTCAACTGAGAGAGCCTAAAAAAGCAGACAGAGGACGTTTTTGCACCAGAAACACTGAATCACATTAGGTTTGAAAAGAAACATAGTGGGGTGCTGGTGGTCTAGAGGTCTAAAGGCCCCACATACAGAGGCCATAGCTCTTGTAGTAGAGGTCGCCGGCTCGATTCCCTGCTGTGACCGTGTGTTGCATGTCTCCCCCCCACTCTATGCTCCCCATGTTTCCTGTCTCTCTTCAGCTGTCCTATCATAAAGGCAAAAATGCCCAAAAAGCATAACTTAAAAAAAGAAAATTGTATACAGCAAATAATATCTTTATTAATTATAATTTAACTGTCATGAAAAGAAGAATCATTGAAGTATTTTGTCTCTGAATATTAAGTCTGTAAGTCTTCCACCAGATCTGTCTCCAATCCGTCACAGAGCCGGATCTGATAGGTTCCTATTCTAGTCAGTGTGTTAACTTCCACTGGATCCACTCCGTTGCGTTCCGGCTGCGTCTCTGATCCAGCAGGTCGGAGTCCTCCGGATCAGATACACAAGACTTCTATTTGTGCCGGATGCCGGAGCACGACGCATCAATCTCAACAGAGCAGATGGAGCGGGACAGGAAGTCAGGTTAATTTTCAGAATAAAAGACTCTGTGTTATCACCAGATCGTATTTCACTTAACTACAACAACAAACCAAAGTCATGATGAGCGGAGCCAGGCCTGGAGTCAACAGGTCAGAGGTTTTCAGAGGACCAGAAAGACAACATGGATGAGGAGAGGAGGAGGAGGTTTAAGGAATGAAGTGAAGAGTCTTGAACGTTTTCTTCACTGCAGACTTTATTTCTCATGTTCTGTATTCTGTAATCCACAAACTCAGATATGTACAAACTGATGAAGCCGCTCATTAAACATTAAACGAGACCTTTTTTTTTTTGCATCATGAAGGACTCAGAGAGGTTCTTCACAAACATGATCCACTGTTACCTGATCAGACGCTGCATGAAGGTAAATAATGTGAGGGAGGAGTTTTATATTTTAGAATAATAGTGTAATAAAACGTCCGTCTTATTCCCCTCATGGTGCAGGGATTGATAGGAAGCTTCCGTCAGGTACACGAGACAAACTTCATCATTAAAACATTTCAGACGTCTCAGAGAGGCTTGAACTCGTTTCTAAGAACCTCAAGAAGACGTCAGTCCATAAAGATAAGGCATTACTGAGGAGAGAGATATTCAGGAGAAGAAGAAGAAGAAGAAGAAGCTGAATTGCACTTTTTGGCAAACTTGTGTTTCTTTTGAAGTGTTTCATAAAGTTCCAGTAGCTTATTCATGTTTCAATTCACACACACAGACACACACACACTCTCTCTCTCTCACACACACACACACGCACACAGGAGAGTATTCCTGACTTACAGTAATGCCGAGAGCCAAGAGACGCTCAAACCGCCGCATCAGGCGAGACGCTTCTTCTTCTTCCGTCAGAGGTCTTTAATTAAAGACGTATAAATATCTGTGAGCGCTCAGATGGATTGTCATAGAAAGGTCATACAAAAGGAGAAGCACACACTCTTTGTTTAATGCGAGTGTGTGTTCGGTTTATGAGTAACAGAGCAAACAGGAGAAGGGATCTGAAACAGAGACGTTAAAGGAGCAGTCCGCCGTTTCCTCTGAACGCCGCGTCAGGCCCTCAGTCAGGATGTTTGGATCCAAACGCTCCTCAGTCTTTAAAACAAAGTCTCAGAGGCTGCTGCACGTCACCGCTTCCTTTTCTTCATTGGAGTGTTTTTCTTTCAGTCACACGTTCATTCGTTGATTGAGTGTCTCACAGAGGGGAGACGTGCCTCCCTCCTCTCCCCCCCTCTCCCCTCCTCTCCTCCCCTCCTGGTTGGCTGATATATTTGGATCAAGCGAAGGCACAGATGTGTTTTGGTAAAAGAGGAAATTAAGAGCGGAGGATGATTTCAAAGGAAAACCCTGACCGCTCCCAAACTGCGGCGACCTCAGCGAGGGCGTGGCAGCGAGGCGTCCCCGCTGCACGCACACACACACACACACACACGCTCACGCACGCACACGCTTCACATGTTCCCCATGAAGTTCTTGTTGGGCTGCTGCTGGGCGTACCACTGCTGCCGCTGCTTACGGGCCTCCACCTCCGACAGCAGCGCCTGCCGGTACGCCTCGTACGACTTGACGATGTGCTCCAGCTCCTTCATGAAGAGCAGCTTCAGCATGCCCTGGTACGTGTCCAAGTCCGCCAGCTGGAACAGCTCCCACTTCAGGATGTGGTCGTACCTGACGGACAGGGGACAGATGAGGTCAGGGTTTTTGGAGTTTGTCTTGAGGAGGCGGTTTGTCACGTGACCTCTCCTCGTGGCAGAGGTGCAGGAGATAAAGGTTCCTGCATGCTTACTCCATGCTGCTGCCCTGAAACTCTCAAAGCTCTTACCTGCAGTCCACCCCGTATTATCTTGAGACCAAACCATGATTAAGTAAACTGACTTACTTGAGTGGGGCCCGGGCGTACACCTGGAGCCAGTCTGGGATCTCTGCCGTGTGGTACGGGTTTGCTGGCACCAGGACCGGCTGGTTCCTCTCTGCAGGACGAGGCTGATAGGCGACGGGAGGCGGTAACGGAGGAGGCTGATCGTAGCGAGGCACACTGCAACAAATAGAGGAAGTATCGTATTTCTATCTTATTAAAACTAATGAAGCTAAACACAGAAACAAGAAGAAACTGAAGATTCAAGAAGTTTAAGTAAAGGTGCTTTTCCACCAGAAGTTACAGGAACTTTTGGCTCCAGGAACTAAATGGTTCCCGTGAAGATTATATAAATCAAACGAGTGACGTATGGAGAGAAATAAGAAAGAGACGAAGGCCGTACAACAAAGATGACGCCATAGAAGGAGACAGAGAGGCCGATATAGTCATGTGACGCCACAGTTAGCCTGTTAGCATGAAGGAGATTCCTCTTGTGCTGAAACCTTGGAAGGAGACGAGCTCTCGAGACAAAGAGGATTCAAAACGTCTGAAACGCTCAACTTAAAGGAAACAGATTTTAAAGCCACGTCAGAGATGGACCGGTGTTCCAGTTTAAACAGCGACCCTGTTAACTGGAGACTCTCAGTCGGATGCATCCCTCATAAACGTCTTTAGACCATCATTAAATATCTGATGAGGATATTTTGAAATCTTAATAAAAACTAAACTAGTTTGCATTCCCAGGAACTCCCTCTGTGTTTCAACAGCTGTGTAAACTCCACAAACACTGACACGTTCAGCTGAAGGTCTCCAGTTTACAGGGTCGCTCTTCAGACTGGAACACCGGGAGCTGACAGAGACGCATGCACACTATCAGGCTCAGAGAAGACCGATGTTCAGGAGGTATTAAACCAAGTGAATCACAGGTGTGTGTGAGGTTATCGTGGAAGGAGGGGGAAACCAATCAGAATCAGCATTGCAGGCCCCGCCCCCAAAGTTCCTAGAACTTTTGAAAGTGCAACACTCTGAGCAGGGACTTTTCAGGGGGAGATTAACTACCCAGGAACTAAATTTAGACCCTGAATCCTGCTGTTGAAAAGCACATAGTTCCTTAGAAGGTACCTAGTTCCTGCGGTGGAATAAGTTCTAAAATGAAATCTAACAAACTTGAAAACGCTTTAAAAACTTTGAGAACACTCTGAATCCACAGAGGAGAACTCTACAGAGTTTTTGGGAAAGATGAAATCAGAAGTGAAGTTTTATTAAATTTCCCAGACGGTTTATTCTCCAGAGACTTCAGCTGTGAGGAGATAAAAACAACATCATCATAAAAATAAAGCAGCTCTTCTTTAACTCCCCCTCAGGACTCACCTTGGAGCGCAGGGGTGGCGGTACTGAGCCCTCTTGTTGATGTGATCCACATAGTAGACTCCAAACTCAGCCGACTCCACCTTCTCCCAGCCCGGGGGGAGCCCCTCCCTCTCCAGAGGGTGGCTCCAGTGTGTAGTGTTGGTGTTGTGGTCGATGTAGTACTTCCTGCCTCGGATGGTCCAGTCCACGGTCCAGCCGCCAGGAAGTGGGATGTCCTCTCCTGTCAGACTGGAGAGGTTCCCGAGGGACTTGGCCTGGATTCGACCTATGCCTGAGGAAAACAAACATCAGCAGCTCTTTAGATTCAGAGACGAAGAGGAGGAGGAGGAGGAGGAGGAGGAGGAGGAGGAGGAGGAGGAACAGCTGGCTGCTAACAGCACCGCTGGGAGAGGAGGAATATTTTGGGAAAATGTTGAAGAGCAGAGTGTGTGGGAAAATGTGGAAGAGAGGAATGTCCGGCTTTAAAAGTTGATTCTGATGTGAACGCGGAGCATCAGGGGAGCACGTCTTACAGCTGAGATCTTTATACTCCTCAGTGAATAAAAGCAGCATCAGCACTTCAACAAGGCTTACCTGAGACACATCTGATCCTCCCTGAGAGACTCTACAGTCCTACAGCTGAGCACTAAATATCTCAATTATCCCTCATCCTGAAAAATACAGAATTCCTCCTGAGCTCTTTTTGTAACTTTTAAAAACAGCTGCACACACTTGGATGAACTCCAGCAGCCTGTTAGTTTAAACTCAAAGTAAATCAGTGAATCTAAAGAAGAGACATTCATAAAGCCTCGCTCATGATATCTAAAGAGAACACCTTGTTTCCACGCTCTGCTTCAATCCTGCTCTCGTCTTTGCTGCACACTTGATTCTGTGTTTGATCTGCACTGAAGCTCTTCTCTGTTCTCGTTAGGGATGATTGAAACATTGTTTTGTTTTGATTTTCTCTCACGGTGAACAAACATCATGTGGTCTCATATTTGGTTCAGGTATCAAGGAGATGTTTGAAGGTTAAAGCATGTTTCAGAATCAGCTGACTGAAGGTGAGACGCTCAGCTGAGTGACAGGTCTCCACGAGCGCTTTCTTTCTCCACCATCAGACTGATTCTGACCCGGTTGTGCTCCCGTCTGACACCTGACCGCGTTCACATGATTATTTCTCTCAATAAGAACGAGTAGACAGAAACCTGGACTCTGTGAGTCTGAAACATGTTTCTGTTCAGTTCCCTTGTTGAAGTCTGAGCCTTCACTTTTATGACTGTATGTCAGCAGAGATCATGAGCCTGCTCCACATGTTAATATTCAGCATGTTTAACATTTTGAACTCCTCAATACGATCTGTAGATATTCAATCCTGTCAGTTATATACACTGTGTCAGGAAGGAACATTTGATTCAGGGGAAAAAACACATTTGGCATGTTTTTGACGGAAAACGTTTGTTTTTTTAATGATGAATCCATAATTGATCGTTAGCATTTCTAAAGATCGATCACGGAAAATACTTTAATTTACATCCCTAGTTCTTGTATTTTGTTCTCTCATGTCGGAGCGATCTGGTGGCAGTATTTCCTTTGAGATTAAGGACATTATTTCCTGTTTATACCGACCACTGTCCCTGAGAGAAGACCTGAAGAATCACTTATAAGATGAGAATAGCGCCTTTCTTTTCATGCAAGCTTAAAGAGTTTGCTGAAGTGTTGAAATCATAACAGAAACATGGATAGTGAATATTGTGGCGCCTCTGATGTGTGCACAATCAGGAGTGAGGTCTTGATTTCTCTGATTTAAACCTTGCATTCACAGAAACATTCAGAGTGAGCTGCATGAACGCAAAGAGACAATGGTTTTTCTCCTGCTTGCACGACAGTTAAACTTCCAGAGGAAGCCTGGGTGAGCTGATGAGAGAGTGCAGCTAGCATATTGCATGCATTGAAGCTACTTCACCTTCTTTTCCACCAGTCGATACTACGAGCAGGTCTATAACATGTCATAGAAGCGAGCTCTGCTTCACATGTCAGCTTGGGTATGACGTGAACACCACACAGAGACAACTGCAGCGTGCTTGTGACGTCAGGCTCAAGTGTTAATGTGTTGGACTTTTGAAAACTTTTGGAAAACACGTTGTTTAGAAGTTAAGGAGATCTTCAGCAGGGTCAGAAATATGTGACCGAGGCTTTGGTTCGCGGTGTGACGGAGTATCTCGTCTCTGACTGATGAATTAAAGGAACACAGAAACAGACGATGAAGAAGAGGAGAGGAGGAAAACTCTGAACTCAGCAGAGCGAGTTTCTGCGAGAGGAATGTGGAGCCAACAGCTGTGAGGATGAAGAGCGTCGTGACTCAGAGAGCGAGCAGGAGGAGGAGGATGATGATGAAGGATCTCGGGCAAAATGGCCGCTACAATCTGATGCATTCTGCACGGGAGTGACGGCAGCAGAGCCGCGGCTCTCTGCCAGCCGCTGAGTGAAGGGATGGAATGTGTGAGTGCTCCGCAGAAATGCACTCCTCCTCCTTCTCCTCCTCTTCCACCACCTCATCATCATCATCATCATCTCGGGGCCTTTTCCTCAGAGCCACAGACGCTGCAGAGCTTCAGGACTTTCTCTGGATACACGAGAACACGGCTACGTTTAACTCATGATGCAGAGAGCCAGAGGAGAAGACGACAGAGTCAGGAGAAACAGATCTCAGGGATGCAAACATATAATGCATGTTTTTCTTTTCTAGGTAGAACCTGCAGAAAGTTTTTGTCCCTGTCAGGGTGTGACAGGGACAATAGCGGTTTGTTAAGGACATGATTGGCTCATGCCGAACCAGCTTGTTTTTCCACTGGGCCACAAAAGAACCACGTCTGTACGTCACTGAATACATCTCATACCTCCAGGGAACACTTGTGCACAGAGTTTGCTAATATAAATAATTACAACAGGGTTTGATCCTTTGAAATACACGAGAGAGAAGTGGGATCAACACTTTTACACGCTTAAGACGAGGAAGCTCAGTCCTAGTTGTTAGGCCCAGAAGCAGTGAGGGTCAAATCTAAGGAAAAAGGGGAGCATAGCTGAGAGAAGAGGTCTAGAGAAGGGTGAATAAGCATCAGTGTGATCTTCAACATCGCAGGGTTTGAGAAACAGATGCTGGTTGTGAAGTTTTACGCTTATTCTGAGGTGCACACGCTCCTAAATCTGATGTCATGCTACAGAAATAACCCCGTTCCTGTTGGAGAAGTCATCATCAGCTGACAGGAGGTGACGAGTCCTCCAGAGGTCCTGCATTAGTCGTACGTATGTAATGTAATCCTGCAGAGAGCAGCACCTACGCACACTCAATGATTCACACGCTGACACATCGGGCTGGGAGCGGTCTGAAAAAATGACCGGGTTGAGACTGCCAACAGAAAGATTCAGCAAACAGGAGGGTGAGGACGGAGAGCACCTGATGTTTGTTTAACTTCACATCAAACGAGGCTGCGTGTGCACGACGAGGACGAGACTCAAAGATGCTCCTGGAGCCTCCTGAGAGTTTATGACGCAGGGATTACAGAGCAGGAGCAGACGTATGCTGACGATGTGGAGCTGTGAGGGAGGAGATTCATCCTCTTAGTCATGTCAGAATCATGCATATGTGCAAACGAATGCTGCAGAGTGATCAGTTTGTCCTCAGAGGTCTTTACATCCAGGGTTTCTGCAGACTTTTAGAATCTAATTTAAAGACCCGAATGAAGGAAAATAATCCTGCGATGGATAAAGGTGTGGCATGTTTGATAAATATTGACCCCAAGTTGAAAAGCTGTTTGCACATCTTGCAAATCTTCATGTTTTTCCTGCAAACCACTCCTCCCTCAACTCTCACGTCCTCCTTTTCTCCTCCTCTCTCTCTTCTGCACATGCTCACAAGTCTTCAGACATTTGAAGTTCAAGACCTGTCAGGTAAAAATAAGACTTTATGACCTTAAAATGTCAAAATCTGATCTGATCCGGGACCTTTAGAGACTCTATTGATAGTAAAAGCTGCTCATGTTAACCCTCATGCCTCTAAATGTTGAAGTTGTCCAGATGACAAACCAACCACCATTTACTTGTGTACTCAAAATAATATAATCCCTGACCTCTTTTGATCGCTTCTATTTATATAACACGTCACAAAGAGCTGTGACTCAAACACAATAAGGCGATAAGGATGATTATTTTGGATATAGATTTGTGAATGTTTGTCTACAGATATAATAGCCTATCATTAAGGATGTTAGATCATTTGCAGAGCAGGGGGAAGAGGGACCATCATCCTTTGCACGCTGCTCCGTGTGACAGATCAGAGCGAGGGAGGACAGAGAGATGATTTGACAGAGAGGATGCTCCAGCAGCTTTTAAATCTGAGAGGCAACTCTGCGAATATTGATCCCAAAAAGGTTTGAGACAATACGAGGAAGAAAGAGTTCTCAGCCTCACTTCATGACAGATCGAGAGGTCACCTTGCAGAATAATCAGAAGTACAAACACAGTCTGATGTTTACCTGAAGGAGGTCTGCTGGGAGCCGGGGGAGTGTGCTGCCGTGGAACTCTTTGGAAGTTGTGTTCATTGTGCTCATAGTATCTATAGTCCTCAGGGAAGCGCTCTGGGACCCTCCTGGCCTGCTGCTGCTGCTGCCTCTGCTGCTGCTGCTGGTGTTGTTGTTGTTGCTGCTGCTGCTGCTGCTGCTGCTGTTGGTGCTGCTGGTTGTCATAGTAAGGTTCAGAGGGGTAGTAATACCGGGCAGCGTCCCCGTTCTCAGACATGGGGCTCACGTCTGTGAGGAAGGACTGTGAGGAGCCCCCGTACTCGTGGGGCAGGTCTCCCAAACTGCGGGGCAGGTACGGAGGCGCGGACATGCGGTGGCTTTCTCTGCGGGCCACCTCGTGAGGAGGCCTCTGCACGGGGGGGCGGAGGAAGCTCTTGTTGCGGGAGACCACGGGCTCCCGGCTCGGCTGCACGGGGTAGGCAGCAGAGGGCCCCATGTCGGGAAGGGGGACCTCTGCTCGTCTGGGGATTGTAGGTCCATGACGGATGAACGAGGGCATAAGATCTGTGACCAGGAGAGGAAGGAGGAACCGTCAGAATCAAACAACACTGAGATGAAGCAGAAATGTATGGACATGTCATGTTTTTTAAATGAGAACTGGTCCTCAAACATTTTTACCTGGTAAAATAAAGGTCTACCTCCCCCTACTCCCAAACTAAGGCTTGGCTATACGCTTTCATACTGCCTCCTCCCAAATTTAGGCAAGGCTGTGTGCTCGACCTCCCCCTACTGCCAAATTTGGACTAGGCTGTACGCTCTACCTTCACCAAATCCCAAATTTAGGCTCGGCTGTACGCTCTACCTCTTCCTATTCCAAAATTTGGGCTCAGCTGTGTGCTCTACCTCTCCCAACTCCCAAATTTGGGCTCAGCTGTGTGCTCTACCTCCCCTAAATTCCAAATTCAGGCTCGGCTGTATACTCTACCTCCCCCCTTCTCCCAAATTAAAGCTAGGCTGTGTGCTCTACCTCTCCCAACTCCCAAATTTGGGCTCAGGTGTGTGCTCTACCTCTCCTATTGCCATATGTGGGCTCGGCTGTGTGCTCTACCTTCCCTAAATTCCAGATTAAGGCAAGGCTGTGTGCTCGACCTCCCCCTACTGCCAAATTTGGACTAGGCTGTACGCTCTACCTCTTCCTATTCCCAAATTTGGGCTCGGCTGTGTGCTCTACCTCCCCTAAATTCCAAATCCAGGCTCGGCTGTATACTCTACCTCCCCCCTTCTCCCAAATTAAAGCTCGGCTGTGTGCTCTACCTCTCCCAACTCCCAAATTTGGGCTCAGGTGTGTGCTCTACCCCTCCTATTGCCATATGTGGGCTCGGCTGTGTGCTCTACCTTCCCTAAATTCCAGATTCAGGCAAGACTGTGTGCTCTACCTCTCCCTACTACCAAATTTGGGCTCAACTCTGTGCTCTTCTTCCCCTATATTCAAAATTAAGGCTAGGCTGTATGCTCTACCTCCCCCTACTTCCAAATTTTGGCTCAGCTATACGTTCTCTTTCACCCTAGTCCCAAATTTGGACTAAGATAAACGCTCTACCTCCGCCAACTCTTGAATTTAGGCTTGGCTGTACGCTCTACCTACCTCTACTCCCAGATTTCATACGTGAAGAGAAGAGAGCAATACAAGTAGATGAATGATTATTTGCTCACTTTGTTTTGGCCCTAAAGCAGATTCATCCCTCCTCCTCTGAAGCTATTGACATGTTTTTACTGCTTCCTCTGACATCTACAACTATCCATAAAGTCCCAGTTCTCCCTACTGTGTCCAGATATATCTAAATTTACAAATTCATTAGTCAAATACTTCATCAATGTTATTAAAAACCACCTATAAGGATCTTTAAACATCCTGTGTTGTTCAGAAACCATTCAGAGGAGTTTAAAGAGTCCAGGAGAGATGACTTCTCTCACACTGATTTAAAGCAGCCTAACTTCACTTTAACTAACACTTCCTGATTTAACTCCACTTTATAAACCAAAGGAAACACTGACACACACAGAAAGTTGATATTAAAACATGCTTTAGGGTGTTATCATCAGATTTGTGACCGTTATCTTTAACTTCGCTCTGACACCACATAGCTAACGATGCTAACTCTCTAAGTTAGCATCTTCTGTGGCTTCGTTTCCATTAAAAAGAGTCATTTAGAAGTTTAAAAGCTTTTAAAGTCACTTTAAAGTTTCCACACATTCACTTTAGTTTGTTTTCTATCGTTATAATAAACTTTAAGTCACTTATGTTAACTTTAAGTTAGCATGCTACCTGATGCTAACCCGAGCTAACTAGCTTAAACACTCACTCCTGAGCAGCGGAGACGTTTCCTTCTTCACGTACTTCCCGTGGACCTCAGCCGGTTTGGAAGCTTCGTTTTTACTTTTCTTTCGTGAGAGCATAACTCAAAGCTCGGACACATCAACCACACGAGGCTGTAAAGTCATGGCTCGACCCCTCAGACCCCTCAGACCCTCAGACCCCTGGACCCCTCAGATCCTGGACCATCAGAGGAAACATTTCAGCTCCAGGTTAGCCGGCTAGCAGCTAGTTAGCCTGCTAGCTTGAGTCCTCCTCCCTCTGCTGCTCTCTGGGAGGGTTTCTGACAGTCCTGCCCTCCTACTGCCTCTCCCTCACTAAAGTAACTCTGCTTATAGAGAAAATAAACACAGAAAAGACAACAAAACATCTTTATTCAGATGTAACTCATCAACCCTTTTCATATTCTCTATTTTCCCCTTTTCTAAACTACATTTAAGCAACATTTACTGCTGAAAACACTTTAAAGTGCTTCCTTTACTTTGACCAAACTAGAAAAACACCTGAAACTTTAAAGCTACAATAAGGAACTTTTGCCTGCATCAGTTTGGCGCCCCTTGTGGACGAAGCAGGCATTGCAAAATCTGTCCAGTACATGTCTTATTACTGTTTCCTAACAAAATTCACATCCTGCTTTCTTTTTACAGTCAAATATTTACCACTCATCAGGAATATTTGCTGTTAAACATGAAAAAAAGCTGTACCATTGATAACAACAATAATACTTGATCAGATTTGTACAGCACTTTTCTGGGTCCCCAAAGTTGCTTTACAGAAAGTGCAAAAATAAAGCATTTAAATAAAACAGAACAAAGACAGGGGAGGGGGTAGAGGTAATGTGTTGTGGTCTTTTATGAACTGGAAGGTCTTGAGGTGGTTTTTAAATGATTGAAGTGAGTCAGAGTTGAGGATGTGTGGAGGGGAGAGAGTTCCAGAGAGTTGGGCAGCAATGGCAAAGACTCTGCCCCCTAAGGTGCAGCACTTGGTCTTGGTGATAGGGGGGACAGGAGTTCAGCATCTGACAATCTGAGGCGGCGAGATGGGGAGTAGCATTGTTGAGGGCTTTGTAGGTGATGAGCAGGATCTTGAGGTGGATTCGGTGCTGTATGGGGATCTAGTGGAGGTGCTGAGGGATGGGTGTGATGTGGGCTCTGGAGCTGGAGTTGGTGAGTAACCGGGCAGCTGAGTTCTGGACTTATTGGAGTTTTTTAGGAGGTCAGTGGAGGGAAAGCCGTAAAGGATGCTGGAGGTATTAGCATGCTAACCACTTGGTCTGACACCTACCCCCAAGAGTGGTTTCAGACATTCAAAATAACTACTTAAAAAGAGTCACTCTGATGATTAAAGGTCTTGTTTACTGTTTTTAAGTCATATAGAGACGTCAACATTTATTTCAGTCTGTTTCACAACAGAACAAAAACTCCCCACTGGAGCTTTAATCGGCTAAATAACATTTCTTAGTTTCAAAATGTGATAAAGTTAAATTTACATAGATGTCAATGTTTTGCAAATCATCATAATCTGGTTTTTATTTACATTTTTCACAGCGCAAATAGTTTTGGAAATGGTTGTATTGTAGATTAAAGCTCCTGTGAGGAGTTTTTAACTGGTAGTGATACAGATTAAAATTGCTGCTCATGTCTTTAATAGATCCAGAGAAGCAAACAAGACCACCAGCAACATGACTGATACCTTCCATGTTGTACTTTTGAATGCCTGAAACCGCTGTGAGGGGGTAGGTGTCAGACAAGGCGGCCATTTTTTAGTTTTCCGGTAGTAAATATGCACAATTTGACCATTAAAGAAAGCAGGATTCACTCTTCTGTCAGAAAAACTACCTTGGGATGTAAAGGACGAGATCAGAAAAGTAATAAGATGCACATCTTTGTCCACAGGAGGGCGCCAAAATCAACACAAATAGAAAGTTTTGCACTGGAGTGCTTAAAATAACTTATATTGCCTTTATCAAGCCATAAAGAAATCAATCCAACACAGTTCATGTTCTTTATTAATACCTGAAACACAAACGTTACCCTGTTCGGCCTCTTGGTGCTCGTTCTGCAGCGGACACAAAGACACGGTCCTTCATTTGAAAAACATCCATAACAACATCTCTTCACACTGGGACAGGTTACAGGAGTTCATCAGATGCATTTCAAATCACACATATGAATTCAAAGTTAACATAACTTTAGGTAGTGTTACAGTAAAGAGCAAACACTCTGAGAAGGTCACTTTTCTGTTTACATGATCTCACACCTGACAGCAGGTTTGTGAACGTTCAGGCCAAGACGAGGGAGATTAACACGGTTAATCTCTTTGACGACACGGACAAAGGAACACTTATATAAAAAGTGCACTTCAGTATTGCTTTCCTCCTTCCAAAGGGGAACATATCACCATGCTAACATATTAAATAGTTACAGCTTTAAAAAACATAATTATAAAAGTATAAATTAATGTAAAAAGGCAAGTTGTCTTAGCAGTTTAAACCTCACATTCAGGTCTTTGTAGGTCCAAGATAGTGCTCAGTAAAAAAGGAGTGGATGAGAATACTGCATGTTATCACGGTTTGATTAAAGCCTTTAAAAAGAGAGGCAGAATAAAAAAAGAGGTGTAGTAAATGACGTTTAAAGCTGATATTTTGGCGTCTTTATAAGTTAGAAGTAGGGCAGTGAGGGGTTGAGGTCTCTCACGATCCGGTTCAGGCTGGAGATCTTCTCCTCCAGCAGGTAGTTCTTCTTCTCTGCGATCTTCTGACGCTTCTCTGTGATCTCCAGAGCTTTCAGGAGCTGAGAGTTCTCCACGTACAGATCGTTGATCAACACGTCCGCTTTGCCGTTCTTGTGGAGCTGAAAAAAAAGTCAGAGAGAGGAAGATGATTACAAAATATATCTGATGTGTCTCCGTGACGTCACTGCAGTGGTCGCCATATTTGAAATGCTGACTTCAGAGCGAGCATGAGGCAAAGAGGAGGAGATGAGGTCTCAGTTAAGACACCAAAACATTTAAAAACTAGAGCCAGAGTGAAACAGTACTTGAATAACCCTTTAAAACATTTATATTAGTTCATACTTGACATCTTTTAGGCTCTACAGATCACTCTCTCCCTCAAAAGGTCACACAGAGATAAAGAGTCGTCACTGAATCCTTCTAAAGGATGTTAAAGGTTCACACTGACCTGGTCTTTGAGCTGAGCCACCTTCTCTTTCAGCAGCAGTTTGACGTTGTGCAGCGACAGCTCAATCTCCCTCATACGCTCCTCCATGATCTTCATCTTCCTCTCCCTCTCATCCTGCTGACAAGACAGTGAGTGATGAACAGACTGCTGCACAATGAAGATTTAATTACTATAAAGAATAAATATGAGAGAGAGAGAGAGAGAGAGAGAGAGAGAGAGAGAGACAGAGAGAGAGAGAGAGAGAGTGAGAGAGAGAGAGAGAGAGAGAGAGAGACAGAGAGAGAGGGAGAGAGAGAGAGAGAGAGGGAGAGAGGGAGAGAGAGAGGGAGAGAGAGAGAGAGAGAGAGAGAGAGAGGGAGATAGAGAGAGAGAGAGAGAGAGAGAGGGAGAGAGAGAGAGAGAGAGAGAGAGAGAGAGAGAGAGAGAGAGAGAGAGAGGGAGAGAGAGAGAGAGAGGGAGAGAGAGAGAGAGAGAGAGAGAGAGAGAGAGAGAGAGAGAGAGAGAGAGGGAGAGAGAGGAGAGAGAGAGAGTGAAAGAGAGAGAGAGAGAGAGAGAGAGAGAGAGAGAGAGAGAGAGAGAGAGAGAGAGAGAGGGAGAGAGAGAGAGAGAGGGAGAGAGAGAGAGAGAGAGAGAGAGAGAGAGAGAGAGAGAGAGAGAGAGAAAGCAGCACACGGACCAGGCTTCAAAGAGTAGGGAGCTTTATTTGTTCTTGTTTCAGATTTTAATGCTTTCTGGTACATTTCTAAAAATATTACTAAAAAAATAAATACATTATAAATATGTACAAAGTGGTGTTGTGTTTTCCAGATACCTCTACAAATAATAACTTAATGCATAAATAAAATAAAGACTAAACTGCTGATTAAAATAAATAATAAAAGACAGGAAGAAGACTCACAAACTACGACACAGACATGACATTAATATAATAATAACAGAGGACTGACTTAAACATAAATATAATAAACATTCAAAGGTTTCAGAGAACCTGCAGGACAGGTTCACTTTGGTCTGCAGCAGAAACAGAAACAGAAGCTGGAGGAGTTAATCAGATACAAACAGGAAACAGAAGAAGAAGAAGATTTTTAAACCCTGACTGGACTCTGACAGTAACGTCACCTGATGATTACAGCATCAATCTGATTGATTGTTAGAAAAAGCCCAGAGGGCTGATAGGCACTAATCCCGCCTCGGTTTAAAGAGGAAGTCTGGTATTTTTAACCGGCGGCCATGTTTTTAAAAAAATGAGATTAAAACGTCAAACAGGTAGAAAAAGTTCTGACACTTCTGCAGCAGGTTGCTTCGAAACCGGACGATGTTTTCATCCTCTAACAGTCCTTGTTTTTGTCCCTGATGGGCTCAGGTTGTTACTCTAAGACTCTGACAACAAGAGAGCTTGATGAGGAAGAGGAAGAGGATTATTTGAGCTCGAAAACAGCCGCTACACCGCTCTCTCCAAAGCTGCCAGACTCCATTGACAAAAAGCAGGATTCTTGATTTGAAGAACATCAGTGCTGCACAAGATCTTCCGCCACATTGCATGTTTGCTTTTGTAATCAGGTGCAAAGTTTTAGACTTGTTCTATATTTGTTTTACATACTACAAGTGCAGAAAATGCACTGATAGGATTAGCTCTGCACGGTAAAACCATTTTTATGAATGGGGTTTGGTGGATGCAGGGAGATCAATGTAATTGCTGCTTGTGGTGAAAAACAACAACTTTCTCTCCAAAGATTGAGTCCACTTCTGCAGGGATCCTTTTAGTAAAGTTGTCAGACACTTAGAGCAACAATCTGAGCCTGTCACGGACAACAACAAGAGCTTTAAGAGGACGCACTTTGCTTTAAAGACGACCCTGCAGCCGTCACAGCCGGTCTCCCTCCTGCAGCCTGAAGTGATCTAACTGTTTTTGCTTCTATGAGTTATTGAGATGCAAAATATGTCGAGGCCATGGTGGAAAAATACCGTACTTTCCCTTTAAAGCTCCTCGATGATCGTAAGGCAAGCTGTCACAATAGATTTAGCCTCTGAACCCTGTCTTACACCCTGATACACGTGCACAACAGAACAAACACCCTGTATTCAAACGTCCATCCTGCACTCAGCAGGAAAGAGACTTCACACTTCACATATGAACATCATCAAGTCCTCGTCCCATCGGGAGAAACCTGAGCTCTGTGTTTTGCCGCCACCTAGCAGCAGAGACGTGACATTACACATTCGTGCCTCCTGAACGAGGCGTCACACTTTCAGTTCATGACCTCCTATAAGGATGCAAGAAAAGATGAACCACCACGGGCAGCTGGACTGCGGCTCCAAAACCGAGCCGAGGAAGAGCAGGGACCGAGAGAGAGAGGAGAGAGGAGAGAGAGCGAGACGCCGGGCGGTTACAGTCCACCGATCCGCCGGTAGCTGTCTGCGTGAGCCGCCCGCTGCTCCGGCATCGGCGCCTGAGGGGAGAAAAGGAAGGGACACTTCACCACGGCTCGACCCTCCTTTTCCTCTTCATCTAATCCTGAACACCTACAGACCGCCACACTGTGTGTCCTCTCTGCAGCATTTATAAATCAGCAAACTAGATATTCATGCTTTTTAAACACATTTACAATCCTCAAGAATAACCTGCTCTGGATTAAAGCTGTCAGATCTTTAAAAACAGGTTTTTAAAACATCAACAAACTTCTCTCTGACATGATGCTTCAATATTTAAAGATTTGGTGTCATGACTCACACTGTGTATAAACACAACACCACAGGAGGTCTTAAAACACACAAACAGAGGGAGGACTGAAACACAAACTACGTCCGTCTAAAAGGTGGAGGGGGCGGAGCTTCAGGAGGAGCACACCTACAGGATCACACCACCACATCACCGCAGCTACCACAAAACCCCGAGATGGAAAATTAAATAAAGCCGGTGAGGTCAGAAACACACGGAGGAACCACCAAGCCCAGAAAGTAAACACACACACACACACACACACACACACACACAGAACATGAGGAGGTGAGGATGGACAGGTGCTGAAACAAGGAGCTCCTACAACCCGACACTCATGGGAAATAAAACAATGAGGACTGAAGACACTCAAATCAGGTGTTTGACAGACGACATCTTCATTTTAAAACACCTGAGTTGAGTGATTTCTACACCAAAGTGACGACCAATCAAATCAAATCAAAACCTAAAACACCCTGAAACAGTGTGAAGACGAGCTCCTGCTCAGAGTCGTCTTCATGAAGCCATGATGACGTGGTTTTGATGTTTGTGACACCTTGAGATGTTCTGATACCTGGATTACAAAGACCTCCACATGTTTCATCGTGAATCAGTTCTTCTTCTACACTCCAAAATCAGCAGCCTACGCCACAAGCTACACCGCCCCACCACCATGTAACTACTGCTTTAGAGCAAGAGAAGAAGAACTGGTACTAAAGGGTTAAACTAATAATGCATGTTTTTATTATGTAGGCCTCAAGTGGTCATAAGATAAGATAGTACTTTATTGATCCCTGGGGGGGAAACTCAGTTGTTGAAGCAACCCAGACATAAATACAATCAAGAAGAAGTTTCAATAAGTCAAAATAAAAATAGATAAATAAAGATAGAATACAAATTTAGATATATATTAATGTTACAAATGGTTTAAATAGTGGTAACTACAGGCAGTATTAAAAAGATTCAGTAGTGACAGGTTCACATGGTGTGATTATGGTTTGGTTATGACAGATTAAGTAATATAATAAATAAATATGGGTGAATAATATGACTGTAAGTTGTATTAAACAACAATAATGTAATATAATATAATATAACACAGATAATCATATAATATATTCATATGTTTGTCTAAGCTGTAATGTAGCCTCCCGCCACTAGATGGGGCTGCAGCTCCAGTTAAAGGCTACAACCATAACTCTCTAAAGCTCTACTACCTGGATGTAAACAAGCTCAGGTGATGATGTCGTCTTGTAGCGTGGCGTGGTTTATCAGTATGTTGATGTTGTAAATGCTAACCTGTAAGGAGGACTGAAGGCTGGTGGTGCTAGCTCTGCTGGAGGTAGACACACTGAGAACTGGTTTGAGGTTTACCTGCAGACTCTGTGACCCTGCTGTGTTTGATAAATTAGGCTCACTTTGGATTGTTTTCTTTCCTTTGAGATGAGCTAGGAGATTAGTCATCTCTTTGGATCTTTACTGGGTGACGCCAGAGTCAGGATTTGGAAGGACAACAAGGTATCAGAACATCTCTCAGAGCTTTAATGTGACCCAGAATAGAGGACAGAGAGAGACAAGTGGTGACACCAAACTGTGCAGGGATGCCATGACACTTTTTCAGGGGGTGAATGAAAAGGATTCAAAGCAGGGAGGATTTTATTTGTAAGCCTCTAATGTGTCTCCTGTATCTTTAAATACATGTTTACTAATGGAAGCTGTCAGTGAGGTTGATCTGTACCTGCATGTTGTCCTGGTCTTCAGCACGGTGCTGACCTCGGGGCATCCTGTGAGGAGACGGAGGCAGGAGTCCGACCAGGTGAGCCTGGAAGTTCTGGAGAGAGGAGGGGAATCAGTGAAATGACGTGTCGCTCCACCCTGGTCTTCCCTCTCCTAATCTGTCGCGATGACATCATTACATACCTCCATCAGCTGCGTGGACAGCCGAGCCATCTGAGCCTTGAGCGCCTCATTCTCCTGCTGGAGGCTCTCCATCTCAGCCCGTCCCTGCCCCGCCTCGCAGCCCTGAAACCAGAGCTCACGTTAAAAGACTTTAACACCACGTGATCATCATGAAGGGAGAGTTCGATCCCTGCGGTCCGTACCTTGTTGAGGTCCCGCTGAGCCTCCAGCTCCTCCTTCAGGGCGGCGTTCTCCTGCTCCAGAGCCTTCACCAGGACGGAGGACTGAGTCTGCTGCTTGTGCTGCTTCAGGGACAGGATGGTGGCGTCCAGCTGACGGATCTGCAAAAGTCCACAGGTTAGAAACACAGATGAAGGAACATGTAAACACAAGGAGGGTTGGTGCTGGGCTCACCTTCTCTCTGGACTGCAGCAGGTCTCCTTTCACATCGTGGACTTCGGCCTGGAGTCGGTCGTTCTCCTGACTCAGAAGCAGCTGATCTTGCTCCATGATGCGAGACATCTCATCTCTGAGAAGCTTCTTGCTCTGCTTCTGGAGACCACTGGAGTGCAGGGCCATCTCCAACACGTGGTTCTGTGATCAGAGAGGAGGAAGGTTGAGTGTCTGAACATTTAACTCCTTTAAAACCTGCAGAATGAGTCCTTTAATCCCCCTGACATGGGCCTGAGAAAGAATCTCCTCTCTGATGCTCTCTCTCTGTTCATCCCTCAGCATGTCCACATCCTCACCTTCTCCCTGAGGTTACAGAGCTGCTCTGACAGATGGCTGTTCCTCTCCTCCAGCCGAGCAGCGTCCTCCAGAGCTGTGGTGAGCTCTGTCTCCAGAGCAGACACACACGCCGCCAGCTAACACAAGACAACCACGATTAACTACAGCTACCACCAAACAGCACGACACCAACACAGCTATCATCATCCAACTCTGCTCACCTTGTTCTTCTCCTCAGCCGGGAACGCCTCCCTCCTCTCCTCGTCCTCCATCAGCTCCGACAGCTGCTGACGGAGGTTCTCGATGTCCACGATGTTTTGGGCGTTCTTCTCAGACAGCAGCCCGTTCTCGTCCTCCAGCTGCTGGCTCTGCAGACGCAGCTCTGTGATCTACAGGAGATAAAGATCAGTCAGTACAAAGGATCCTCAGACCGTCTAACCATGACTGCAGCCTCTGAAGGTGCATTTAGACCAAGAGTTCCCCAGAACTACTTTCCCCTGGACTAAAAGGTTCCTGTGCCCCCATTGTTGTCTGCCCACCGGGAGAGACGCATTCACGGTGGGCTGAGAGAAGACTACTGTTACAAGCTGCTAAATCAAGAGAATCACAGCTTCTTCTTTTGAAAAGTACACACACATACAAAAAAGATAGAACAAATAAAAACTAATGAAAGAAAGAGAAATCAAGAGAATCACAGATGAAAAAAACTGACTGTGAATGGTTTTGGAAAAAATTGACAAATTTTTTTTTGACAAAAATTCTTTTTGAAAAAAAAATATTTGAAAAAAAAAAAATTAAAACAAATTTTGGCCAAAATTTTTTTTAAGTTTTTTTGAAAAAAAAAAAATTTTGACAAGAAAAATTTGAAAAAACTTTTTGGGGAAAAAAACATTTTGAAAAATAAAAATTTGACAAGAAAAAATTTGAAAAAAATTGTGACAAAAAAGTTGACCCGGAGCCTGTCGAAAAAATACATTTTCCTCAAATTTGAAATTGTGCTCCAAAAACAGAAAAACATTGAAAAAAAGTGAAAATTTTGCACCTGCGGTTAAAAACATGTAAAAAGCAAAGATTGAATCAACACGTGAGAGGAGATAAGCGCGAGTAGCAAAGACGTTTCAACACGGCTTTAAAATCCTTTTGAACTCAAAAAGCCGTGATCGCAGAGATCGCCCGGTGTTTTGGTTTAAACAGCGACCCTGTTAACTGGAGACTCTCAGCCGGATGCATCCCTCATAAACGTCTTTAGACCATCATTAAATATCTGATGAGGATATTTTGAAATCTGAATAAAAACTAAACTAGTTTGCATTCCCAGGAACTCCCTCTGTGTTTCAACAGCTGTGTAAACTCCACAAACACTGACACGTTCAGCTGAAGGTCTCCAGTTTACAGGGTCACTTTTAAAAGCGGAACACCGGGAGGAGAGACGCATTCACGGTGGGCTGAGAGAAGACTACTGTTACAAGCTGCTAAATCAAGAGAATCACAGCTTCTTCTTTTGAAAAGTACACACACATACAAAAAAGAGAGAACAAATAAAAACTAATGAAAGAAAGAGAAAAAAAATGACTGTGAATGGTTTTTGAAAAAAAATTGACGAAAAAAAAAATTGGCAAAAAAAAAATTAAATTTTTTTTTTGACAAAATTAAAATTTGAAAAAGAAAATTGACCAAAAAACTTGGAAAAAATTTTTTGAAAAAAAAAATGTTGACAAAAAATTTTTTTTTTGAAAAAAAAAAAATCGGGAATTTTTTTTTTGCGTAAAAACTTAAATTTTGAAGAAAAAAATAAAAAATAAAATAGATTTTTTTCTCAAATTTTTTTTGGGGCAAAAACAAAATGAAAAAAAGAAATCAAGTGAATCACAGATGTGTGTGATGTTATTGTGGACGGAGGGCGGAATATAAACACTGCGGTTAATCTACCAATCAGACACGTTCAGCATTGCAGGCCCCACTGTCCGAAAGTCCCGGGACCTTTGAAAAGTACTACCCCCCTAGCAGGGGCATTTTAGGGGGGGAGATTAGACCCTGAGTCCACCGGTTGTCGACTCCTGTTGATGACCTCACCTGTTTCTTAAAGCTCTCCGCCGCCCTCTGAGCGGCCATCTTTCCCTTCTTCAGCTGCTCCAGTTTTTGTCTGCATGAGATCCAGAAACATCGTGAGAAATCAAAACAATAAAACAGACAGCTTTAATATTTGTGAGTCAGGTTTCTTCCTACATCAACTCCTCCTGAGCTTCTTTGATGTCCTCCTCCTTCAGCACGGCGATCTTCTGCCGGAGGACCAGGTTCTCCTCGGTGAGCCGGCTGGTCTCAGATCTGCAGACAGGCAAACATGAATCAGATCAGGACCTGGACTCACAGGATCGATCACTTCAGAGACACTTTTAAAAATCAGAGGGAAGAAACACAACACTGATCTTCATCTAGGGTTCACACACTTTGAACGCTCCACGGTTCGTCTACGGGGGTCACAGCACCACGAGGGGTCAGGGACCTAATCCAGGGGACAAGAGGATCACCACTTTATCAACGGGTTCAAGGAGAGGTGACAGGATGACGGCATGGAGGGTGGGGTTCTACAGAGTCTCCGTGTTACCTATGAGCCTGCGTGGTTTCGTTTAACGTCTGCGACTTGTCCTGCAGCTCTGTGATGGCTCGGCGGAGTCTCGTGTTCTGCTTCTCGAACTCCTCGCAGCACCCCTCCAGATCCTCATCCAGGAGGGACTCGTCCGCGAGGCTCTCAGCCACTCCTACGTCCAGGCCCTCCACCGACAGACTCTCCCTGCTGGTCTCCAGCTCCCCGAACAGCTCCGACAGCTTACTGTTCTCCTCCCTCATCCTGCTGATCTCGTCCACCAGAGACATCTGATCCTGCAGCTCGGGGAAGATGTTCATCCGGCTCTCCAGGCTCCACGCTCTCTTCTCCAGCTCCACGTTCTGGTCCTTCAGTTTGGCGTTCTCACACAGGCAGTCTTCGTACCGGATCTGGAGGTCGGTCATCTTTAAGGCCTTGATCTCCAGCTCCTTCACGTGCTCCATCAGGAGCAGCATCTTCACCTTGAGGCCGTAGTTCTCCTCCAGGATCTGTTGGCCGTTTTTGATCTTCTCCGTGTTGTGTGCGAGGAGGTTCTCCAGGAGCTCGGTCTTCTGCTGGAGCAGAGAGATCTTCTCCAGGAGGAGGAAGTTCTCCTCTGAGGCCGTGTTGTACTGAGCCTGCAGCTTCACCAGAGAGTGCTCCCCCTCCTCTCCGTCATGTGCACGGTCATCCTGTGATTTAACCGCTGGAAGTTCACGACCAGAGTCTCCTTCAACCTCGTCTGGGTCACCTGTCTCCTGCAGCGCTGTGGGATCAACCACAGTCTCATGACGGGGCTCTTCCTCCTCCTCACATGTCTCAGGAGCTGCTTTGTTCTCTTCATGAGCGTGCAAACCTTCATCTTCATCTCTGGTTTCTGCAGAACGACGGCTCGACTCTTCCCCGCCCTCTTCTCCCAAAGCGGTTTCTGCCTGATACAGAACCTGACCCAGCTTCACCTCCAGCTCTCTCACTCTGCTCTGTAGCTCCTCTCTTTCCGCCTCCACCTTCTCCCTCTCCATCTCGTGATACTCCCTCACCGTCGTCTCCAGCGTTCCCATGTTCTCCTGCAGCTCCTTCCTCTCCTGCTCAAAGTCCACGGTGGCCTGCTCCAGCAGCATCTCCATCTCCTCGATCTTCATCTTCAGGTCGTCGCGCTCGCTCATCAGCTCGATCCTCTCGTCGATCTGACTCTCAGAGATGGAGAGCACCTGGTTGTACTTCTCTTGAAGCTCCGCCTGGCTGCAGAGAAGCTCGTCCTTCTCCTGTTTGAAGTCCTCCACCGTCTGGTTCAGGAGGAGCTCGATCTCGCAGGCTTTCTTCTCGGCCTGAGCCAGGAGCTCGTCTTTGGTCTTCAGGCTCTCCTGCAGCCGGTTGTGGAGGTCGTTCAGCTGCATGCTCAGCTCGATCTCCTTGGTCTGAGCCATGCTGATGAAGTCCAGGAGCTCATTCTGCAGCTGCTGGTTCTTCTTCATGAGTTCTTCCTGCTCCAGTTTATGAAGCGACTGCAGCTCGTGGCGTTCTCTGATCCACTCCTGGTTCACGGTCTCTCTCTCCAGCTCCTTACCCTCCTCCATGATCCTCCTGTGCTCCTCAGCGGTCTCCAGAGTTCTCAGCACCTCAGCCTCCCACTGCAGCTTCTGCTCGGCGTGGCCGTCAGACAGAGCCTTCAGCTCGCTCTGGTAGTGCTGCTCCAGCTTCAGAACGTCAGCCTGAAAACGCCTCTCCATTGACTCCTGATCGCCTGAGAAGCGATCTTCCACTTCTTTGATTCTCTGCGTGAAGCTGCTCTGGATTTCTTTCCTGCACACGGTTATTCAACGATCGTTACGGCAACAGGTTCAACTCTTCATAAAGCAACAAACACCAGATTAAACCAGATTACACATTTTTTAATCTCTTTTAAAAGGATGCATATCATGACAGCTTCCTGAAAGTGAAGCCAGAACTTTTAGAGCTCCCTCTACAGGCTGGGTGCAGCATAGGCTGTAAGCTCCGCCTCCTCCATGTTAACAGATGGGACATGAATCAAGCTTTAACATTTTAAATCAAAACACAGGTCAAAAATGTGTCAAATCGGATTACTTTCACACATCAAATCAGCAAATTTCAAAATGGCTGTTCCACGTACGCACATGGAAGGGCAGGGAGCTCCAAGAAACCAGCCCTAGCACCAAATTTGAACTTGTTGAATGTAAATAATGAACTGTTTTGATGAGAGTGGTCCTGACTGAACGGATTCTGATGCCATACAAAGTGGTTGTAACATCATGATTGACAGCTCATAAGCTCCGCCTCCTCCATATAAACAGACGGGACATGGGTCAAACTTTAAAATCAAAACACACGTCAAATAAAAGTTCCTCAAACACGGTTTCTGTCGTTATCATGCTGATTTATGTCCAAGAGATCATTTTCGCACTAGTTTAGTTTGAATTCATACTTTGATGCAAGAAAAAGAGGTTGTGATGTCATGATTGACAGCTCTGTTGACCAATTAGACTCCTGCATTAATCAGATTTTCACAGTAGAGGAGGAACTACAATAAATCACTAATTCAATCTTCAGTTGAATATACACTGACACTAAAGGCAGAGTTTTATGACTTTAATGAGAGAAAAGGACGATAAAATCTTCACTTATGTCATCTCAGTTAGCTTAGCATAGCATAAAAAGGTCAAAATCAGAGCTGCAGAAACTGATCAATAATTATATCTAAAGACAAGATCAAGAAAGAAAGTAAGCGCTTCTATGAGACCAAAACATTCAGAGCTCCCCCTGCTGACTGACTTTTGCATAGGTCATAAGCTCCGCCTCCTCTATGTAAACAGATGACACATGGTTCAAACTCTAAAATCACAACACACGTCACATAAATGTTCCTCATGAACAAATTATAACGTCAGGAACGTGTTTGAGAAACATTTCTGTGACGTGTGTTTTGATTTTAGAGTTTGACCCATGTCCCGTCTGTTTACATGGAGGAGGCGGAGCTTATGAGCTGTCAATCATGATGTTACACCCACTTTTTATAGCATCAAAATCAGTTCAGTCAGGACCATTCTTGTCTAATAAGGAAGTATTTGAAATATGCAATAAGTTAAATTTGGCTGTACGGCTCTCTTCTGGGAGCTCCTTGCCCTTCCATGTGCATACATGGAACAGCCATTTTGCTATTTAATGCCAGCTCTGTTTGAAAAATGAGTGTGATAAACACATTTCTGACGTTATAATTTGTTCTTATCACACCGATTTATGTCTGAATGATTATTTTTCTAACAAAGCAGGCATTAAATAGCAAAGTGGCTGTTCCACGTATGCACATGGAAGGGCAGGGAGCTCCCGGAATAGAGCCAAATTTAACTTATATTTCATATACTTCCTTATTTGAAAAGACTGATCCTGATTGAACTGATTTTGATGCTATAAAATCATGATTGACAGCTCCTAAGCTCCGCCTCCTCCATGTAAACAGATGGGACATGGGTCAAACTTTAAAATCACAACACACGTCGAATAAATGTTTCTAAAACACGTTTCTGACATTATTATTTGCAATTGAGGAACATTTATGTGACGTGTGTTTTGATTTTAAAGTTTGACCCATGTGTCATCTGTTTACATTGAGGAGGCGGAGCTTATGACTTCTGCAAAAGCCAGTCAGCAGGGGGAGCTCTGAATGTTTTGGTCTCATAGAAGCGCTTACTTTATTTCTTGATTTCTTCTTTCTCTATTATTATTGATCAGTTTCTGCAGCTCTGAGTTTGCCCTTTTTATGCTAAGCTAAGCTAACTGAGATGACATAAGTGCAGATTCTCTCATTAGAGTCATAAAACTCTGCCTTTAAGTGATGCATGTTTAGATATGAAGTTTGACCTCACCTCTCCTGGACGATGTCCTCTCGTAGTTTCTCCAGCATGCCGCTCAGAGCGTCCCTCTCCTCCGTGTGTTTCCCCGTCAGCTCCTTCACCGCCTCTCGGTGGTTCTCCTCTAAACGTGTCCTCTCCTCCTCCATCACAAACTCAAACCTCTTCTCCTCCTCCTCCTTCTCGCTCTCCAGCTTCTCCTTCTCCTCGTTCAGCCTCTCCTGCAGCATCCCCTCGTAGTCCTCCACCAGCTGCAGCCTCTCCCTCTCCCACTCCTTCTTCAGCTGCTTCTCCCTCCGCTCAAACTGCTCCTGGACCTGGCTTTGCTCGTGCAGCAGGGCCTCCTCGTGGCGCTCCAGGAGCTGGGCACGTTCTCGCTCCCAGTACTCCCTGAGCGCGCCCTCCTTCTCCTCTTGCTCCTTGACGAGTCTCAGCATCTCCTCTTCCAGCAGGACCTGCAGAGCCTCGTTGTTCTGCTCGTCCAGCTGAGCTCTCTCTTTCTGCCACTTCTCCGTCAGTCTCTGCACCACCTCGTCACGCTCCCCCTCGAACCTCACCTTCACCTCCTCTAATCTGGCCCCCAGTTCCTCCTCGTGGCTTTGCTGTAACACCTCCTTCTCCTTCTCATAACTCTCCAACAGCCTCTTCTCTAACTCTGCCTTCTCCTCCTCCAGTTTCCTCCTCTCCTCCTCCAGCTGACCCTCAGAGAGCTCCACATGCTCCTCCTCCAGTCTCCTCATCTCCACGGCGTGCTGTTTCCTCAGCTCCTCCGTGTCCCTGTTGAAGCTCTCGTCGCTCTCCGCCTGCTGAGCCTTCAGGTTCCTCAGCTGCTCCTCCAGCTCCGCCGTGGAGGCTTGGGCCTCCTGCAGCTGCTCCCTGAGAGACTCCGCCTCCTTCTCCCGCAGACTCAGGAGGTCTTCCCTCTCCTCCGCCTGAGTCTGCTCCAGGCTGGATCGCTCCTGGTCCGCCTGCTCCAGCTGGTTCTGGAGGTCCTGTGCTTGGATCTGAAGGGTAACCATCTCCTCCCTCAGAGCCTGGACCTCCTGCTGGTGCTGGAGCACGAAGGCAGCTCTCTGGTCCTCGTTGGAGGCTTTCTGCTTTACAACCATCTTATCAAACTCGTTGATCTGAGGAGACAAAAAGAAGCAGAAGATATTTATCAGTCTGTTAAATCAGAAAAAAAACACCTGTAACCAAGAAACTAAAGGTGCGTTTTCACTGCAGGAACTTTCCCCAGGAACCTTTTGAGGAACTTGGTGCAGTGTGATGTTATGGGACTTTGGGGGTGGGGCCTGCTATGCTGAACCTTTCTGATAGAGTTGTCCTCCGTGGTTTCAGAGTGTCAGAATACATTTGAGAACTTATTTCCTAAGGTGCTTTTCCACTGCAGGAACCTTCCCCAGGAACTAGAGACTTTTTGAGGAGCTATGCATGTTTCAACAGCAGGAACCAGGGTCTAAATTTAGTTCCTGGGTAGTTAATCTCACCCTGAAAAGTCCTTGTTGCACTTCCAAAAGGTCCAGGAACTTTAGGGGGCGTGGCCTGCAGTGCTGATTCTGATTGGTCGAGTACCCTCTGTGTTTTTATTTCCCCCTCCGTCCACACTAACATCACGCACACACCTGTGATTCACTTGGATTAATACCTCCTGAACATCGGTCTTCTCTGAGCCTGATAGTGTGAATGCGTCTCTCCTCCCGGTGTTCCGGTTTTAAAAGTAACCCTGTAAACTGGAGACCTTCAGCTGAACGTGTCAGTGTTTGTGGAGTTTACACAGCTGTTGAAACACAGAGGGAGTTCCTGGGAATGCAAACTAGTTTAGTTTTTATTAAGATTTCTAAATATCCTCATCAAATATTTAATGATCATCTCAAGACGTTTATGATGGATGCATCCGGCTGAGAGTCTCCAGTTAACAGGGTCGCTCTTTACACTGGAACACCGCTTTATCTTCTCGCTTTAAGTCGAGCGTTTCAGAAGTTTTGAATCCTCTTTGTCTCCAGAGCTCGTCTCCTTCCAAGTGTTTCAACAAAGCACGATCAAAAAAGCACAAGAGGACTCTCCTTCGTGCTAACAGGCTAACAGTTAGCCCAAACTCTCAGCTCACCTTTGTCTCCAGCTGGTTCCTCAAGTCCTCCATCTCCTGAAGGTGCTGCTCCTTCAGCTGCTCCAGCATCATCTCCGCCTCCAGGCTCATGCTGAACGGCTGAACGTCGTCCGAGCCGATACCTGCAAAGAATCAGGAGGTCAGGAGCTGGAGACGTTCCTCAGACTGTGTGTGTACATGTGTGTGTGTGTTCATTAGACCGACCTGGATCAGACTCCATGCCCGGGCTCTTGCTCTCCAGCTCCTCAGAGAGAGTTTTGTGGCACGGCTGAAGAACTCGCCCCAGACCGTGAAACTCCTGCAGCTCAGACTGCAGCTCGTCGATGCGATCCTGCAGCTCCTGCAGAATCAGAGCACTTCCTGTTAAACACTCTGACCTTCATCACTGAGTCAGATCTGACGTTAGTGTGTGATTGAGATGGAGTTACCCTGCACTGAGCCTCGTAGCTGCTGCGGAGCTGTTTGATGCGCTCCTCCTGCAGGAAGAGGTCTGCACTGCCGGGGTCCAGGTCCCCAAACTAAAGACAGTACAGAGTCAGAACAGTGAAGTCCCTGACATGTGAACCCTCTTTATTAAAAGGGACATGAACTCTTCCTCACCCTCTCTTTGATGATGTTGTCTAAGCTGGTCTGCAGTTTGCTGATCTGGGTTTGTGCCTCCTCCAGTTTCTCGGTGCCGTCCAGCAGCTCCATCTCCAGACGTCTGTTCTCCTGAAAACAAGGACGCCATCATCAGGGCGGCGAACATCACAGCAGGAGGGAACATGCATGATATGAGCAATGCATGAAAATAAACAAGTCCTTTCTTGTTTCTAAATCTTGAGACAATACAAACTCGGTCTTTGTACCTTGACAGAGATGGAGAGGTGGTCTCTGAGGAAAGACTCATCCTCTCTGATCTTCTCCACCTCCGCCTCCAGCTCCTCGCGCTGCAGGCCGGCCTGCTGCTGGATCTGATCCATCTCCTTCGTCAGCTCGGACCGGACGGCAGCGAGCTTCTCTTTGTGGTCCTGCTCGAGCTTCCTGTGTGACCACGAGGGCACGGGGAGAAGGACGGGCGACACGTTAGAGCAGAGGGAGACGAGAGCGGGACATACTCACAGATGAAGATGGAGAAACAGAGAGAGAGAGAAGTTAGGGAATGAGAGAGGAGGGCTGGATTCTGCAGGACAGGATGACTTTGAGCTCAGGATTAAAATGTCTAATAAGGGCTGCACATGGAGGAACACAGCTCTCTCATGTGAGTGTTTTAACCCTTTAAATGCATCAGACGGATGAGACAGAAGACGGTTTGACTTGAAACATGTGGATTATTTTGAGCACAGAGAGACTGAACAAAACAAACACATGTAGGAACAACAGGTGTAGTCGAGGGCGTAGGTTACCTGAGATTGAGGTTGTTGGTGTGCTCGATGGCAGAGTGGTGCTCGTCCACCTCGGCGGCCAGCTGAGTCTTCTGTTTCTCCACTTTCTCCAGGTCGGACCGGATCTTCTCTTTCTCCCTGAGCTCTCTGTCGACGCACTCTCTGTGAGGAAAACAACAAATATTAGAACGATAGAAAGAAAGGAAGGAAAGAGGAGGAGTCACCCTGCAGGTTTTCATCTCCACCCTCCTGTGTTGTTATAACAAACACTCACAGGAGGTGTCGGATCTCCGCTTTGAAGCTCGCCAGCGCCGCTTGGTGAATCCCGTTCTTGGTGACGAGGAGCTCGTTCTCCAGCGCCATGGTGAGGTCGCTCAGACTCAGCTTTCCATCCAGGCTGAAATTCAGAGCCTGCAGAAGAAATGTGGAGACACTTTAAAACACACTTCACCTCTTATTCATGTTTATTCAACTTTTATTTCAACCAGGAAGTCCCACTGAGAGTAGAAACCTCTTTTACCAGAGAGATAAAGAAATCTGAAACGGTTCTTCTCCACGCCTCCCTCTGAGGATGAGGAACTTAAAGTCAGACGTGCATTCATTCATTCATTCATTCATTACCTGCAGGATCTCAGTGCTGTTCTCGATCCCCTCGTCCATCCAGGCGTCCAGGATGAACTCCACCGGCGTGAACCCGGAGCCGTCGTCCAGCGTGGAGAACAGACGCGTGCCGATGGTGCTGCTCAGGGCGGAGGGAGTGGCTATCCTTCGACCGCCTTCATCGAACGGCTGCGAGGGAGGAGAGTGAAAAACAAAGATCCCTGTGAGCCCAGAGGAGCAGGCAGGACATGCTGTGTGTCTGTGTGTGTCTGTGTGCATGCAAAGACCCTGCAACAAGGAGATCAGAGAGGAACCAGCAGGAGGCGTACCTGAGTGGAGTGATGTCGTTTCAGCTGTCTGTACGGCGTGGAGGCGGACGGCGTCGGCGGTTTGTTGTGGTGCACCGCCCAGGAAACAAACTCCTGAACGTTCATCCCTCCGTCTCCGATCAGACTCTGCAGAACCTCCAGGTGAATCTGAAACAGGAAGTTAATTTTAGAGACACTCTCTTGATTCTGAACATCAGGTTCTAACTCAGATGAGTCTAAAGGGGCGGTGGGATCAAGGAGAGAAGAAGAAGAAGAAAGAGTGCTTGAAAGCCGCCTCTCCTCACCTCCAGGCCGAGGCGTTCACACAGCGTCAGCAGCTCAGACTGATCGGCACATCCGTCCCAGGAGATCTCCAGCTCCTCGCAGGCTTCTCTCAGTCTCTCCTCGAAGCAGCCGGGCAGAGAGGCGCCGGCTCCTCGAGGCGTGCTCGGCTCGTCAGGGTTCCAGAGGTGCAGCTGGCCTACAGGAGCGACACGAGAACATCAGGAATCAGAGACGAATACATTAACGTACCTGTTCTTAAAGTGACCTGATGAAAGAGCGGCGTACCTTCAGCCTCGTACTCCTCTGTGCTCGTCTCGTGAGTGATCCAGCGCTGAGAGAGAGGAACACAGAGAGAGAGAGACCGGCCTTCATTAAAACACAACAACTTTAAAATCACAGGAACATCTCTGCAGGCGGATTCTCTCAGCTGACTGTCAGGTGTTCACAAGTTTAAACCATGCCGAGGCTGGAGCATCCAAAAAACCAGACAACAGAGGGTCTGTGAAGGCAGCGTCAGCAGGATGATCAGGAACGGTGGTTAACGACTAAATAAAGTCCAGAACAGAGAGCGTCTGTTCTCTGCTGCAGATTTAGAGTCCCCCTCAGGTCATCCTGGGAGATCCAAAAACTGATGAATTCATAAAACAAAGATCTGGACGGAAACCAAGACCGTTCAAAAGACAGAAGATTTAAAAAAACAGGGTCAAAGAAAGGAGGAGGAGTCGACTTTAAGGGTGTGATCAAGGATTAGATGACAGGCCGTCACACCTGACCTCTCTGGAGTCCCTGAGCTCCCTTGTCCCGTAGGTTCCTCTGGATCTCTGCTGTAGATTCCTTTTATGGGGTCTGTTATTCTGTTTTTCTTATTTTCTGTCCTTCTTTCTCTTTTTTATTCCTTCTTACTTTTTTCTTTCATTCATTCCTTCCTTCTTTTCTTTCTTTCCTTCTTTCCTTCCTTCCTTCTTTTCTTTCTTTCCTTACTTCCTTCCTTCCTTCTTTTCTTCCTACTTTCTTTCCTTCCTCCCTTCCTTCCTTCTTTCTTTCTTTGTTCTTTCCATGTTTCTTCATCCTTTATGTCTCCTTCTCTCACCCCCTCCTTTCCTTCTATCCTTTCCTTCCCCATTTATCCTCCTCTTTTTCTTTCTTCTGGTCTCCCTCTCTTCTCTCTGTTCTTAGACCTTTCTGGAGTCCCTGAGCTCCCTTGTCTCGTAGGTTCCTCTGGATCTCTGCTGCTGTGGACGTGGTCCAGACTCCAGCTGCTACAACTACTACTATCCGTCTCCCCACTATCATCTCTCTCTCTCTCTTCATCTCCCTCTATCCCTCTCTCCAACACGGTCTCAGCAGATGTGTGTCTAACATGAGTCTGGTCCTGCTGGAGGTTTCTGCCTGTTAAAGGAAGTTTGTCCTTGCCACTGTAACTTGCTAAATGCTGCAAAGTGCTCTGCTCATGGTGGATTAAGATCAGATCAGACTGAGTCCTGTCTGGAAGATGGGACTGGATCTGATCCGGTCTTGATGTTGGGTCTTAGCAGACCTGCAGCGTGAGCAATGCGGTTTAAGACACATCCTGCACAAACAAATCTAAACTTTTTGTACATTTCAGTCATTCAAAGTTTCAGGATTCACATCAACGTGGAGGAATATGAAAGGAGGAGGGGCTTGTTGTTTGTCTGTGTGACCCAGAGCGCTGCGACCCCCCTCTCAGCGTGACCGTCTATTGTTCAGGAGGCGAACACTGAGGGAATGAAGAGCAGATGGGGTTCTGCGAGCTGCGTTGTGATACTCCGTGTATAGGCATCCAGGCGGGTGGGGGTGCTGCGGCTCATTGTTCCTCTGTCACAGACCTTCACCCTCCTCCTCCTCTCAGCCCCCCTTGACCCCTCCCCATCTGCTGGTCCTGCCGGCCGGACATCGTGGCTTTGTTGCGAGCGAGCATCAGTCAACACGGAGACACGCTTCACTTCAGTGTTTGTCTTCATGGAGCTCAGACAATACTCAGAATATTAACACGTCCATCCGTGCACAAGCTGAACGGGACGTCATTAAAGCCATCAGGGATCAGTTTGTTGTGATTTATTATTCTGCTGGACACCAACGCTCCCTTATTCACCCTGTTCTCTTAGAGCTGCAGCTCAAAGTCCATCTGACAGTTTACAAAAACTTTAAACTCCTGCTGTATGATTCACTTATCTTCATCTAAGTCTCCTATTTTTAGAAAAGCACCGTCCTTTCGTCAAAATAATCAAGTATTTACATGCTTTAACTTATATTTGGTGGTATGGTTCTGTTCTTGGAGCTCCCTGCCCTTCCATGTGCCTACGTGGAATGCAATACCCTGAGGCGGGGAGAACACACCTCTACAAAGAGAGGCGAGGTGTGTTCTCCCTGATTTAGGCTTTGCCCTGACACATGCCAACATGGGGAGGTGTGCTATCCCTGCCACAAGCTTTGTCCTTCTATGGCCCGTTGACACGTGGAAGGGCAAAAACTGAGGCAGGGAGAGCACAACTCCCTACGTAGGGACATGGAAGGGGAGAACTTGAGGCAGGGAGAGCAAACCTCCCCTTGGAGGCATATGTCAGGGCAAAGACTAAGACAGGGAGATCACACCTCCCCATGTAGGGACATGGAAGGGGAAAGCTTGAGGCAGGGAGAGCACATCTCCATACGAAGGTATGTGTTGGGGAAAGCTTGAGGCAGGGAGAGCACACCTCCATACGTAGGTATGTGTTGGGGAAAGCTTGAGGCAGGGAGAGCACACCTCCATACGTAGGTATGTGTTGGGGAAAGCTTGAGGCAGGGAGAGCACGCCTCCATACGTAGGTATGTGTTGGGGAAAGCTTGAGGCAGGGAGAGCACACCTCCCTACGTAGGCACACTGAAGGGGAAAGCTTGACATGGAGAGCACACCTTGCCACCTAGGTATGTGAAAGGGCAAAGCCTGAGGCGGAGAGAACACACCTCCCTCCTCTTTGTGGAGGTGTGTTCTCCCCGCCTCAGGGTATTGCATTCCACGTGGGCACATGGAAGGGCAGGGAGCTCCCAGAACAGAGCCTACCACATAACCTGAAGCATGTAAATACTTGATTATTTTGATGAAAGTGGTCCTGATTTAAACCTAATATTATTTCACCTCTTCTTTCATGTGCATACATGAAAAGCCAAGGCAGGGAGAGCAGCAGCAAAGATATCAGCGGTACAGAACAGAGAGAGCTTCAGTGAAATTACATATGACACTGGTACAATCAGACACAGCAGAAAAGAGGAGCTTGGGTGGAAGAGGGTTGTGAAGAGGTTTGCAGGGGGAGCAGGAAGAGATGGCAGGCAGAGCAGTTTAAATAGAAGGCACATTTAGCTACTTGCTGATTGTATGTGTCGATGTAATCAGCTTTGTAATCTGCCTGAACGAACGCCATGCTCAATTTAGAATCACTTGACAATTTAAGTTGATAGACGTGAAATGAAGTCGTTCGGACGCACCGAGTCCAAAACCTGAAGTTACAGAAGGAGAACCTGCAGCTTCTTCCGTCGGCACTGAACTGGTGAATGTTAATCTCACTGGATAGAGTCCATACACTACAATAATCAAATCAGTCCACAAATAGGTTCTTTAATCCTCCAATAAACAACACGGCTTACTGATCTGTGGAAGAAAGGATCTCCAGGAACTCCGAGAGCTGTCCTTGAAATTCCCCAAAGCTGAGCATGCAGAAGATTTCAGATTAAAGGAACGTTTGTTGGAAAATTAACTTCAGTTAGAGGCTCAAACACATCATTTCTGGTGTGAGGCAAAGATTGAATTTAAAGCTGTATGACACAGGAGGAGGAGGTTTGATCCGCCGCTGCTGTCCTCACATCATGAAGCATCGACCTGACGCCACACGAACACCTGGTCTCTGTTACAGGCAGCTTGTGTTATTTACAGACAGTGATGCCGTGTTACGCAACAAACAGGGAGCCTTGTGTGGAGTGTCTCTTTCACATTTCAGGACCTGTCATGAATGCCAAGCTGATTATCTAAGAATATCACCTCGCCGCTGCTCTGAGAAAACAGAGTTAGAGCGAGGACAGGAGGAGATAAGGACGGCGTCGGAGCATCCGGATGTTTCTGAGCAAACCCATTCTTAGACGTTTACCTCACGCTTCCTCGGGACGACGGAGTCATCGCCGTCCTCGGGGTCCTCCTCCTCCTCCTCCTCGACCCCGTGTGCGCTCCTCGCTTCAGACGAGCCCGGAAAAGGCTCGATGATCTCTGGCGTGGTGCGGCGGCCATAGCGCTTACTGCCTTTCACGAACTTTGGTTGGATCACAGGAGAATCTGAGGACACAAGGAGACAAGGACGTGAGGCAGGCAGAGTCATGATCACATGCAGGAGACAACATTGATGGTTACAGCATCACTCTGATGCTGCTTCCCCAAAATGCAGAACTTCTCTAAAAGTGGTGACAAGATATTTTAGAGTCACATGGTCACAAAGTAAAGGTCAGGAGGGTTTGAACTGCAAACCGCACTAACAGACGATGTGCATTTTAAAGAAGAAGAGTTCACTCCCTGCAGGGTTCCCACTCTTTTCCAGAGATCATTTTCCAGGACATTTTCAGTGATGATCAAGCTGGTATGACAGTCTAAATTGAGTTCCTAATTTAGTTCCTAAATAGTCTAATATGTTCCTCTCAGTGGAAGTCTACACTGAAAGACGTGCAGTCTATGGCTATCCATGAAATCATCTCTTACATGATTAAAAATGATGGCAAATTAATTATAGAATAATGCAACCACAGATGTACAGCACTTCACTTTATTAGTGCAACCAAGTAACAAGGATGGGCAACTCTCATCTCAGCTTTCTCTTTTCTCAAAAAATATAAAATGAGCTAAATAAAAAACAAAAGAGCTGCAAAGGACTCAGGAAGCTGACTCACTGAAATAAAGGAATAATAATAATCAGAGGATCAGAGCATAGATTGACCTAAATAGATCTGAATGACAAAAATGGCCACAAATGTTGAATGGGGATGTGTTTTTTTAACCTTGTAAGGTCGCACACAGTCATGTTGGAATCATTTTCCAGGACGTTTTCCTTTTTCTTCCATTTTCCAGGACTGGAAAACTGGTCAACTGTTTTCCAGGTTTTCCAGGATGCGTGGGAACCCTGTCCCTCTGTGTGTCTGCATCCAAAATAAAAGGAACAACCATGCGAGGTGTGCAAACATGACGCTGCACAGTTCAGCTGCGGGCTAATTGGCTTACAGCCTGTGCTCCTGGCTCGCTGCCTCTGTATGTAGATTTACAGCTGAGTCAGCAGGGGGGCGGCTCACGCACTCCGTCTTCACATGTCACCTCTTCCTCTGCTCTCGGGTCGACTTGTTAAAGTGACTGAGTTCAAAGTTAAAGTAAGACTCACGCTGAATACAGATCAGGCTCATGACGGAGCTCCATGCCGACTTAACTTCCTGTAAACACAGCGAGCGTCTAAAAGAGGAACTCCTGAGCGAGCGGGTACAAAGAGCTTGTTTTAGATCAGCTGGAGTCTCACCATCAATGTGTGTGCAGACATGAATACAACTCTAATGCAAGGCAACACCTATGTCTGCAAACCCTGAGCTGTAGAGCTTCATGCAATTACAGCAGCTCCTTAAGTGAACAGGCGTGGGGTGAATGTGTGATATCACTTTAACACTCTGACACTTCTGCACTTCTAAAAATAATATAAGTACATGAGTGAATTACATGAAGAGTCAAAGATAAGATGCAAGTGGACGCAAGTTCTTGTCGGGCAACACAAATGACATGAATTGCACGAACAACCAGACTTGCTACGCGTTCAAATAGCTTCATGAGCTTCCTTCACTTCATCCAGAAAGTGGGAAAACCTTCAGGGAATGATTCGTGCCGTGCTTGCAAATCAGCATCGAGATCACCCTGTGAAATATGATGTGAAGATTGTACAAGAGGAGGTTCTTCCATCTTGAAATGGAGCGAAATTTTGATAGCATGTGTGCGGCTACCCTGAACTTTACGAAACCACACGTTTATTGTTTTTAAATCCAAACAGGAACTAAAAGGAGCTCGCTTCAAGAAGGAAAGGAGGACGTCTGGTTATCTGGTAAAGTGTGAAAACCTTTGCCTGTCACTTGATTCCAGCTAACAGTTGTACTAGAAAGTTAGCACTGCCCGGTTAGCATCATCGACCACGCCGTACTCATGTGCACGAAGTAAAGGAAGCACAGCCTGCAAGCAACTCGAGCTGCACTGATCTTTAGACTTTATTGTCCACTTGGGGAAATTCTTTTCCACAGCACCTTCCTGCATTTCCACAGACAAACACAAGAACACACACTGTAGGCTCAACAACCTGTCCACCAAGACATCAACACACAGACAAGGTTGTATAATTCAGAGAGGCCTTTTGTTCAGGCTCGCTATAACAGCAGGGATCAGGCTCTTGCCGAGGCGAGCCCTTCTGCACCTCAGAGCTCTGTACCTGCGTCCTGAGGGGAGTGGGATGAGGTGGGTGTTTAGTGGATGTGTGATGTCCTGTTCTATTGAGGTTGCGATGCTTCTGATGGCCCTGTTGTTTAAGTCTGTGAGGTTTGGTGTGGGGAGACTGATTATTCTAGAGGCTGTGGTGGTGATGGTGTGAGTTTGGCTTTGTTTTTAACAGATAGCATGTTGAAGAAGCAGGTGGAGGAGTACAGGAGGATGGATTGAGTCATGCTTTGATATAGCAGCAGGAGGAGACGGGGGGCGACAGAGTCCTTTTAGTTTACAGATGGCTGACAGTCTTTGATGGCTTCTTACTGACACACCATCCTCTCTCAGCTGACCAAACAATCTCTTATTTGGAGGTCTGTTTAACGTGCAAGACTCCCAACATCCACCTGTAGACGCTGATGGAGGTCAGTCCTACACATTGATTCTCAAATGACGTGAGATTGGGGTCTGGTGTGATGCAACAAAAGGACTCTGGACTCTACCCGGCTTTGACGAGGACTCCGCCTCTTCTGGTGGAGGATCGGCGTTTGACGAAAAAACCTGAATCAGCGCGTTCTTGAACTGATCGAAGTCGACCTGCAACACAAGGACGAAAACAAGAGACAGTGAAGGAGGATGTTACAGAATCAGGATGATGCTCAGTATGTGACAGAATCAGGATGATGCTCAGTATGTGACAGAATCAGGATGATGCTCAGTATGTGACAGAATCAGGATGATGCTCAGTATGTGACAGAATCTGGATGATGCTCAGTATGTGACAGAATCAGGATGATGCTCAGTATGTGACAGAATCTGGATGATGCTCAGTATTTTACAGAATCTTGATGATGCTCAGTTTGTGACAGAATCTTGATGATGCTCAGTTTGTGAAGCAAAGTAAACACAGAGCTCATCAGATTCCTCAGTCTGGTTGTATTCCCTGTGTGCCGGGTGGAGGCCGGGTGGAGGCTGGATGTCTGGGTGGAGGTGCAGGGAGGTCACACTTCAAGAATCAACAGCTGCTCAGTCTGAATATGCTGATTTTCTTTGTGTGTGGAGGCTGGCGGCTGCCGGCTTTTCCTAAAGGGGGGGGGGCTTTTCTGCCTTTTTGTTGCATGCCATGAGTCGGCAATCAGCTCTGTTAACATTTCCCCGCCCACATGCAAGACAATGAGCGTCCGTCTGTCCACACGCTTCCACACAAACACAACAAGTGTGCAGAGAGTTTGGAGAATATCTCAGGAGATAAAGACGACATTCAGGAGATGCAGAGGATTCATTTCTGAGATTACACCGCGTCCTTCTACCTCACACATGAGGCACTCAAAGAAATGCATCCTTGAGTGGTGATTAGTCTGCTCTGTCGTCCTGGAGACAGACACCTGGGATCGTTTTGTCCTCTGAAACACAAAGACCTGAGGAGCTGGAGTGGCTCATCTCAGGACTCTTCACAGTGAAAGCTTACCCGGGCAGTGAGGCGGTCCTGGTCCTGCAGCAGAGTCTGAAACAGAGCGGCATGGTCCAGGTGCAGGGACAGACACAGGTCAGAGAGTTCCTCTGGGCACAGCGAGCCCGAGCCGCTGGCGTCGAAGCTGTTAAAGACGTCCTTCAGGCGCTCTTGGGCGTCATCCATCCCACAGGACAGCAGCCTGCCCTGAAAGACGAGCACAGACACATGCTGGGTTTATCTCAGAGACACACACAACTTAAATATCCAGAAACAATCCTTCAACACTTTTTATATCCAATCTTTTCTGCAGGTTTCAGAGTCCACAAAGATAATCTGTATGAAAACTTTTGGGACTGATCCGGCAGATTGCTTCAGGACAAAGGCTGCATCGTAATCCCTGGAGGTAAATGTATCGGATCAGAGTAAGTCCACTAAAGGTAATTGTTTTGGCGACGGAGAGGCTCAGATTGTTTCTGGAAACACGGAGGATCCCTGCAGAAATATAAACCAGATCCCCCTCACATACACGCTGATTTCACCGGGAGCTGCTGGTCTACCGTTGGTGGACTGGTTGAATAGTTTGTTTGAGATGTGACGGAAGTGTTTAAAATAGTAGATCGGACGTTACACAACACATTACAACAAAAATGTGAGGCGCCAGCTTTGCATAGTGGTCAAAAGTTGCACCTCATGTACGCTGCAGTGGTTTGACTCCAACTATGCGGCCCTCTACAGAACCTCATCCTCCCGGTTTATTGTCCACGGTGGTGGATGTTTGACTTGGCCAACTTTAAAATACTTAAGTCAAATCCTGGCCACGGGGCACGGGGAGAGTGGATCTTACACGGTGTCCAAAGATTGCCAATCTCCAGCAAAGTATTCAGTGTTTTGGTGATTTATTGTACAACAAAACAAAAAGGGAACGTCTTTGTGCTTTGAAATCTTCCCCTGTGTCCGACCTCCCATCTTACCTGCTCATCTGTCACCTGGTGCAAAACTATCAACCTATAAAAGTGAGGAACAAAATATATCAATAACACCTAAGGTAGGGGTGTCCTGATACAACTTTTTCACTTCAGATACCGATATTGCCGCCTTGAGTTTTAGCCGATACCGATATTGATCCGATACGATATCAGCACGAATCCTACATCCTTTTATTACTTATTCTGTAGTATGGAATGTTAGAAAAGGTCCCATGTATTATTAACTCTTCATGCTGGATCTGAGCGCTGCTGGATAGGAGTGCTGGAGCAGAGTCTGGACCGGACTGCTTATATCAGAGATTTTAGATGCAGGCCGATAAAATCTGATACTGGATTTTTTGCTGATGTCGGACCGATATCCAATATCACTATCGGATTGGGACACCCCTAATCTAATGCATCAAAGCTAATCCTAGAATTACATTAAATGAAAAAACAATAAATTAATTGATTAAAGTAAAAATATCCAAAACATTGTAAACAAAAACTCTCCAGATAAATAAAGCAGATTAGAAACTCTTCTGCTCTGACAAGTAGGACGCTGAAAACTGGAGTTGCTGGTCTACCTCTACCTTCATTGGTTAGCATGTTATCAGGGCTTGCACAAACACAAACACAAACACACAAAAACACACACTTTCACACACAATCTGAATCGATTAGAGACTCAAACCTAGATTTTTAAAGACTTCTTTTTGATCCTAAAAGAGAAATTCGTGCACACAACCCTGCTGCTGGCATTGTTCCCCGTCCCCCCTTTTACAGCTTATGTAGCAGTGAGTTTGCACCTGTGTAATCTACATCACTGCAACAGCTGAAGATAATCCCCTTAGAATATATGAAGTTGCATAATCTTAAACATGTTTTAATTTGCTTTAATGTCATAATTTGTCGCCGCGCTCTTCTAAAGTCACGGCCGGCTGCAGGAAACCCTGAAAGCAGCACTTCTTGGGAACTGATTGTGAATCAGGAATTTGTTTAAATTGGGTTGAATTGTTCATTATTGACGGATTCACACTCATAACAAACACAGATACAGGTGGGAGCAGCAGGAACCAACAACTCCTGCTGTGAACAAGGAAAAATCTGCTGTGGATCGAGTCTGACGGCTTTAAAGAGTTTAATAAGGGGGCGCTGGTGGCCTAGCGGTCTAAGCACCCCTATAGTCCTCGTCGCAGAGGTTGCCGGTTCGACTCCCAGCTGCAACCATTTCCTGCATGGTCCTCCCCTTCTCTCTACTCCCCACATTTCCTGTCTCTCTTCAGCTGTCCTATCAAATAAAAGCCCAAAAAATTAACTTTAAAGAGTTTATGGACGGTCAAAGAAAGACCTTACCTTCACAAAGTGGTCCATCTCTGCAGAGACCCTTTCTATGCAGACGACAGACTCCTACAGTAACACTCTGAGGCCCACACCACACAGCCCCCCTTCAGGGCAGGTTTTCAGACCAGGACACCGCTTCCCTGATGGGATTACGTCGCAGGGAAAGCGGTTGGTCTCGCGGCTCCCGGCTGAAACAATCTACCGCAGAAATCCCAAAACTTTCTGAACTTCCTGTTTCTCATTCGGACCCCGAATCCAAAAAAAGGGGGTCCGAGCTGAAATGATCCGCTTTAAGAGATACTCACAAACACAACGCTAGAAACATCCATCTGAACAGGGTGACGGAGCGGCAGCACACTGCTCCTGTGACATTTGTGGTGGAGGCTTTGGTTAATCCAATTAGAAAGATTACACCATCAGGTAAATTGATAGATGTGGTGAAGTCTGAGACCGCCTATGACTCACTTTTTAATGGCTTTAGCGGGGACGCTTCGTGGACTGTGTAATTTAATCTGAGAGAAAGGGAAATCTCACTTTGTACTCACAGATTAATGAAGTTTAAACTCATGGAAGTCCATCGTGTTCAACATCAGACTTTAAAGGAAGTTTGAGTGAAAGCTGGAAAACAAACACGAGCATGTTTGAAGTTTTTAGACTTCTTCAAAATCCTGATTCAGTTCTCAGAGGAAGACCAAGGACAGCATGGCAACGTGGCACCGCACCAGGAGAAGAGAGCAGCCAGGGACTAATTGGGAAGGTCACAACAAAGCCGTGAGCCGATATTAACGGGTTGGCAGCATCGGTTACAGAGGCATGAACAAAGCTGTCACCGCTCAGATTAAAAAACAATGAGAACCCTCAGACACACAGCCGGGACCTTTTTCTGAACGCCACATGACATAACCTGTGAGTGAGCAGGTCGGCCACCGGAGGCTTAACACGGGGAAACGTTAGTTAACATGACTGGAAATAGAAATGCAGAAGCAGCTTCAATCTGACTCACAAATACTTCACATGAATGTTATCTCATGCACAACAAGAGGGGCTGCAACAAAGACCTGGACCCTGGTTCTTCCTGTTTTTGGGATCTGAGAAACATGAAGGTTAAACAGTTTGGGAAATGCTGGATTATTTAAACTAAGAGAGGATGATGGAGCCACTAAATCCCCAAAAACAAACAATCTCACATCAAGGGTTCAACATTTTTACCCTGCAGAACTTTTGACTTGACTTCCTGTTGCAGAGTTGTCAAAAACTCGAGTTCTTATTGGTCGGCTGATTATTTGGGGGCCGATATTCAGCATTTTGCCGATTATCTGTATCGGCATTTTATTGTACCGATATCTGAAACTAGAAATCTAAGAGACAGGGGCGCTACTTTGACTCTGCTGGTCTAGGTCAGTCTTCACGCCCCTCTTAATCTCACTTAATGCTTCTTTTACTTCAGGGAAATATCTGAGCACTTGAACGACGGGTTCATAAACACCTTTATCACTGTTTTGCATTTAATCTCAAATAATTAGCCTGTTTTTTTTTTAAAAACAGGTCCACATTTTCAATTTTTTTTATTTTTAAAGTTATTTTTTGGTCTTTTTGCCTTTATTTGATAGGACAGCTGAAGAGAGATAGGAAACGTGTGGAGCAGAGAGTGGGGGGAGGACATGCAGGAAATGGTCGACCGGCTGGGAATCGAACCAGCGACCTCTGCAACAAGGACCGCAGCCTCTGCACATGGGGCACCCAGACCGCTAGGCCACCAGCGCCCCCACATTTTCAATTTTTACCATACATGCATATCGGTTCCAAATATCATCCATCTATTATCTGTATCTGCCAGGAGAGCCTGATATCAGTCAAACCCATAGTTCTAGTTTCATTAACTTGAATTTTTGCTGTTTGTCTTCTTTTTTTTTTTTTTTAACTTAGTTTTTATTTTGGTTTAGGCAAGTTAAACATTCATTTATACATCTTTACTGTATCTGTTGCTATATGGTTACATAAGATATAATAGAAAATAAACAAAACACAAAAGACATACCTTTAAATGAATGAATTAATAAATAAGAGTAAATAAAACATATGTAGAGAGATAATAGAAAAAGGAATGAAGGAAAAAATAGAAATATAAATAAAAATAAGTGAATAAATAAAAGAAGCTAAAAAGAGCACATCACTCCACCAACACATTCAAGGCAGGGCTCCACCTTCCGACAAACACATCCCTCTGTAGCCTCACTGAGTATGTTATCTTTTCCATCAGATGGATTTCAGAAACCTTTTCAATCCATAAACTGAGTGACGGGGGCTCCGGTTTTAACCACTTAATCGTGATACATTTGACTGCTGCTGTCAGCAGTATTTGTAGGAGGTATTTTTTGGCTCTTCCTTCAATTCCCCGTGGTGTTACACCCAGTAATGCAACTCTCGGATCCTTTGGGAAATCTTGTTTGAACACTTCTTTTAGCTTCCCGAAAACACCATCCCAAAATGTTTTTATTCTGGGGCATGTCCAGAATACGTGTGTGTGGTTGCCCAAGTGTGCACCACAGTTTCTCCAGCACTGATTTGAGTGAGATGAGCCCATCTTGGCAACTATTTCTGGAGTCCTAAAGAATCTTGATATTACCTTCCACTTAAATTCCCTCCATACGTTTGAGTTGGTGACTAGATGTGCCTCTGAGCATATTTCCTCCCATAAGTCCTGTGAAATATCAATATTCATCTCGGTTTCCCACCGCTCCCTTATATGTAATGTGTTATTGAAATTCATGTCTACAAATATTTGGTAAAAATGACGTATTAATTTCCTTTCCCCGCTTCCTAATAGCAGATTTATCAAGAATATTTCTATTGTGGATGGTTTCATAACTCTCTCCCATTCTGCATGTTTTGTTAAAAAGTTCCTCAGCTGTAAATATCTGAAAAAGTCTGTGTTTGGAATAATGAATTCCCCTCTCAACTGTTCGAATGACTTAAGGCTGCCATCTTTATGGAGTTGGTATAGATTAGTGAGCCCATATTCCGACCATTTTCTAAAGCCTGTATCTATACGGGAGGGTACAAAGTCCTTTATGTATCCAATATCTGTTAATGCTGAAATTACTTTGGGTAATCCAAACGAAGCCTTTACTTTCTTCCAAATTTTTAATGTCATTCTAGTCCATTCATGTTTGTCTTCTTTTTAAAGACTGATGAAGACACTTCAGGTCACTTAGTATTTGGACGAACAAAGTTATTTGTCTCTCTGAAATTGCAATTTCCTTTTTGCCCACGTCTCCTGACACTTCACCGAATAAAGAACAAATCTGATCGTTTGGAACGATATCAGGAGATTAATGCATGATGGAAATTGAAGCTAGTAGCAGCTGCAAACAAGACATGGAGTCATGTGAGAGAGTCTGAGAACTAGAAGCATTTAGAGACTGAGAGTGAGGGTAGCGGGGGAAGATTCAGAGTGCAGATATAAAGACGATAATTATGCACAAATATGGTTCTGCTGCAAAAATAGTGATGACATCATTAATAAAGTGCACAAATGAATGCTTTGGATAAATAGAGAGGATGCATGTTGATACAGATGCCTTTTCTCTCACAGGCTGATATCGGCACACTGATATCTGTCAGATTGAGTTGATGTTCTGATACTCTCTAAACTAAAACCACTGTTCCTGCCATCCTCTGAGCATCTTTGTGTTCTTGCTTTGTGAACATTTCATGCTGAATTCTGCCTGTTCTTGCTCTTGGAGCGTGCAGCTAAAGTTTGCAACACAATGGAATAAAAAGGTTTCTTATTCCGCTCAGACACGAGGATCCTTCTTTGTTTCGAGCTCTGAGATCAAGGTTCAGGATAAAAAGCATATCAGTCCATCCAATGAGATGAAACTTCTCTGTTTGAGTGGAAACGTCTGCACAAAGAGCCCTCCTCCTGACCCCTGCTTTTCCAGCTGCTCCTCCAGAGATCATCAAGCAGCCCAGCCAGGTGTCCCCCCCACAACCCCACAGACTCGGGGTACCCATTCACCCCACAACAATGGGGACAAAAACCAAATCAGTATTCTGCATCTGCACATCTGAGCCGCTTATGAAACGCCAGGAAATAATTGCTCGGCTCAATGGAAGCTGCTCTGAAGCTGCTGTTTCAGTAAAGATGGAGAAACTTAGAATAAAAATCAGAGAGCTCTGTGCTGCTCATGCTGACACAGCTTGCATCCAGGGAGCAGCCTCTGAGCCAATTATCCCCACAGCCCTCCTGCTCGACGCCGGGGATCACGGTGGCCCAGGTTTGACAGCTGCTGCTGCTGCGGCCAAAGAATCACCAAAGTCCAGGTCACAAGAAGGAGGTTAATCCTCCACGTCAGTCCAGTGTTCACAAGCAGAATTCAATCTGGACAAAGTAACTCAGTCAAATTTGGAAACTTTTTTCCTCAACATCAGCCCGGTGAAAACCTGCAGGGTGTCTGTGATTTGGAGATTATAGAACAAACTGCTGTCCATGGAGGTGAGCAGTGATACAGACAATGCAATATCCCATCTTATATTTAAGCAGAATCACATATGAGGAGGTTTGCACATAAGAAATAAGAAGTAAACAATTTACTAATGTCTGAAGTGCATGTAAATACATTTTTAGGTGCATAGTTTGGATGTCCAAGCATGTTTTAGGGTTGTTTTTAACTGTGTTCCCATCATGCACTCCCTCCAAAACTAAAACATAATCATAATAAAAGTATGACACTTAGTATTTTGCCCAAATTTGTCAATAATTATTTTCCTTGACTTATCTTTTGCAACATTATTTGCATGCTACAAACTCCTAACCACAGGTAACATCTGTAATACAAAGGTTCATTTTGCTCATGCAGATTTTTATGACTCATACACTTTTTTGAAACCTTTCAGCAAAGTAACTGATAGGATCTAGGTCACATAATCAATGCATGGCATGCTTTATATCCCCAAACTGCTGCAAATGGAATTTAACCTCTCGCCAAATTTGATCAAATTTAATAAAGTATTCGATTTTTCCCGGGTGATACACAGTGTAAAAAAATATTCATAAAATCCCAAACTACTCATCAAAAAATGAAGAATTTATTTAGTTTTTAAGTCAGCTGTTAGCTCTTTCAACATGACAAAGGGAGTCAAAAATGTGAAGAAAGATTGTGCATCTCTCATTTTAATGTCTTAGTAGCTTCACTCTTCGTTAAAATGTGACTTTATAACTCCTAACAAAGTTACATCCACTCAGTCTGTGTCTGAATATAACTTTAAGGTCAGTTATGGGGCTATTTTAAACCTTAACCCCCTGTGTGATAGTACAGATATTCAGGAAGGAGAGTTTAAACAGGATTTTCACTGGAAAGTGATGGGTAAGCTAACTGGGCTAATGCTGCCTTCAGGTGCGGCTCGGATATTTCACAATTCCTCTCTGAAAAGTAGTTTGAAACCTTTTAACCGTGTTTTGGAAACAATATGAATGACACATAAATGAATATAGCTCAGGTGGTTTTGTGGTTGAAAACATCCGATCAGTTTTATATTCAGATAGAGCAAAAAAAAGAAAAAGAGAAATGGAAAAACGTATTCATGTATATTTAGCCGAGCTTCACGTTGGTCCGAATTGTTTATGAGTAGTATTAAATATTAAGTCTTATATATCAGAAAGGAGACACTTAAATATAATTGACTTTAGCATTTGTTCCAATTTGAGTTATTTTTTAAGTGTGAAGCTCATTTTTCCGATTATTTCGACACCTCTTGAACGCGAAGGAACATCATCCAGAATCAGTTTCATTCTGACGAAGAATCCCAGATTATAAACTTTAGACTCACCAAAGTCTCTGATCCGGATCAAACTGTGTCCTGGTCCAGCTGAGACTTGGAGGTTAAAGAGGGTTAAAATAAACTTTCACTCCTGATCATGTCTCCCGCGGGTTGGTCGTTTTTCCCTCTCAGACTGACCCTCCTGGTCCTGGTCCTGGTCCTGGTGGACTCTGGTCTCTCTGCAGGGTAATAAAGGTGTTTGTGTTCCAGGTTCAGACTGCAGCAGCACAGGTTGTAGTCTCAGAGGTTTAGGGTCCTGCTCTGCCTTTGTGTCCTCGGTTGTGTCTCCTCTCCTCTTCTGGGTCTTGTTGAGGATTTTTGAAAAGGGGCCGATAGAGGAAGGGGCGGTGACAGGACACAGTCCGGCCCCCTGTGGTCCAGATCAGGACCAGGACTGGGGGATTCATTCAATACCGGCCTACTTAGTGGATATAAAACTGTTCATGTCAGTATCGGGATTGTTGAGTTATTTTTACTCTAAAAGTTAGAGGATTTTTATTTTTTCTATGGAAAAAAAAATCAGGGACACTGACAAAAAACAACTTTGGAGGGCAGGAGAGCAAAAAAATAATAATTATGATAACTATTATTAAATATAATAATTATAGGTGTAATATTTTTGATTTATTTTGAGATAAAAGTCAGAATTCTGATTTTTTTTCTCTCATAATTCTAATTTTGGTCTCAGAATTATGTCAATAATCTCAGAATTCTGATTTTATTTGTATTTTTTATACATTATACATTTCATATTCTGACTTAAATTTTAGGATTCTGACATTTATTTCAGAATTTCTACATAAATCTCAGAATAAAAAATAAATAAAAAAACACCTTAAATTATGTTATTTTGCTTGACCGCCTTCCACATTATGTTTTTTTCATGGCCCTAATCCTGACTAATATTTATAATAGTCAAAAATATAACCGTATAATAACAGCCAGAAAACTGCTCAGATAAAGAAATATATAAATCTACAGATTTATTTTTTATACACTCTCTCTTTGCTTTAATATTAAAAGCATATGCACTTCTGCTTCTTCTATGAATTGCAATGTAGGACTACATACTAGCTATATTACCGCACATTACTGTCTAAATAATTCACTTATTTACTTTATTCCAGGCACATATGTCCATACCAGAAGAAACAACACAACATGTATAACAAAATATGTCAATATAGAGGTAACATCAGCAGGGATGAATCCAAAACAATACAAAGAAACATAATAATTTACAGGTGCTGTGATTAAATAATGTAAATATATTTTCTCTTATGTTAGAAAAACACATTTACTTCCTGTATTAAACGTTTGAACATTATCAAAGACAAACATCACCTGTTCTCATTCACCTTAAATACAAAATAATGAATATACTTTATATATTTTTAATGTTTACTACATTTGCATCCTCTGTCTTATAAATTCAGTGCAGTTTAACATTTGAAATCTATGGATTTGATGAAAATATGCATGACAGTGATTTTGAAATCAATAAATATGGCATTGTGATATTAATAATATTACATGATGAGTTTAAATAAACAGAAAATACAAAGTATAAAAGTCTATATATGTCTGTGCATTAATATCATATTGTTTATAATGTATAAAAGAGTGTATTTAAAATAAATATAAAGGTTAAAGTCTCATTTTGTCTGGAGTTCAGATAGCTGCACCTCTCTCAGCCTCCAGCAGGTGGTGCTGTTTCACCTCCACCCCCGCTCCTCAGCCCCGCCCACACCTGAGCCTCCCTCTGCCGTGTTCCGGTCTATGGTTCCGGTCTGTGCCCCGGTCTGCAGCTAAGGACGAATGAGCTAACAGCAGCTATTGGTCCAGAGACCAGACAGGTGCACAGACCCCCTCTCTGACAGGACGAGGACCAATGCAGGAGACAGGAACCAGGAAGTCTTATTCCAGCTGAAACCAGGTCCTCTGTGATCCTCTGAGGTAAGGTCTCTGTGTTTATGATCCAGTTTAACAAGGAAGTGAGAGATGTGGTGTCTTATTACAGCTGTGTGTGTGTTATAGACTGTTATAACACCATTAAAGGCTCCACTTACAGCTGTGTGAGTGTTATAGACTGTTATAATATCATTAAAGGCTCCACTTACAGTTGTGTGAGTGTTATAGACTGTTATAACACCATTAAAGGCTCCACTTACAGCTGTGTGAGTGTTATAGACTGTTATAACATCATTATAGGCTCCACTTACAGCTGTGTGAGCGTTATAGACTGTTATAATATCATGAAAGGCTCAACTTACAGCTGTGTGAGTGTTATAGACTGTTATAACACCATTAAAGGCTCCACTTACAGGTGTGTGAGTGTTATAGACTGTTATAACATCATTATAGGCTCCACTTACAGCTGTGTGAGCGTTATAGACTGTTATAATATCATGAAAGGCTCCACTTACAGTTGTGTGAGTGTTATAGACTGTTATAACACCATTAAAGGCTCCACTTACAGCTGTGTGAGCGTTATAGACTGTTATAACATCATTATAGGCTCCACTTACAGCTGTGTGTGTGTTATAGACTGTTATAACATCATGAAAGGATGCTTCCTCTCCAATGCATCTGAGCTGAAGTCTCACCTTTCATAATAAAGCAGATATTAAGTGACTGAATATTTCCTTCACCTCTGCTCCACTTACAGCTGTGTGGTGCAAACATCAGGGTTGCCAGTTGTGCATGTATTCCCCTTTTAAAGCTAAGGTTGTCAGGTGCAGTTTTTCACCTCTTTTACTAACAGTGTGCATTAATGCAGCACAGACATGATCCATGTTTTGTGGTCCCTGAACATGCCATCCTCTTATCAGCTGCCTCCCTTCCTCACACAGGATCTCCTTTATGACATGTATGAATAACATCATGCACTCCATGTAAACCAGTAGCAGCAGAGGACTGGATTAGTCTCAGTTGCATGTTGACCTCTTTATTCTCCATATTTCACAGCAGGAGTCAAACTGAACTCTGATCTGACTCTGATAATCTGTTTTTTTTTTCTGCAGGTTTTATTTAAACAGAAGAAGAAGAAGAATCTGACCTGAGTGAGGATGAAGAGCGCGGTGATATATCTGATCACTGCCTACGCTTCAGTGCCCGTCATCCTCTACGTGTTCCCCTGGATTCTGGGACATGTCATATACTCTCACATGTGTGAGTAAGATACCGTCACCACACAAATGATGTCATTGTTATTGTCTTCATGATGAATCCATTTATGCAGATGTGACCCAGAAACCTACAATAACGTCCTGTCTCCTGTGCTGCTGTTATCATAATAAAATACAACATAACAATACAAGCAGAGTGTCTGTAACAAAAACAAAGCATGCAGGGACGAAAGAAGACGACATTAAGTGCACTGATTTATTATTTATGATTCTTAATAGATATTTACAGCCGACAGCATCACAACCTGGAGTCTGATGTTTCTTTGATACAGCAGATATACAAACCACAGGTATAAAATCAACATGCTGTCATGTTTTCTCCACCAACTCGACTAGTTCAACAACTTAACAGAAACTGGGCGGGCGCCAAACGACCTAAACATTCCTCTGCACACTAACGTAGTCGACTGAGTGAGTGTTCATACAGCTGCAGAAATAAGAGGAGCTCCGTGATTCTGAAGTCTTTAAGGAATAAAGACAAACACGGTCCTCTGTCATGTTTATTAATTATAGCTGAATACACAGGATACACACACAGTCCAGCTGATGTTGAGCTTAAGGACTGTCCAATCAGATTACTCTGCTGGAGGTCACTTTTACATAAAGTAAAAACTAAAAACTAAAAGAAGTGAAGCCACGCCTGGTGCACCACGCCGCCCAACAACACAGTGCTACATCACATGTGCCATGTCACGCCTGCTATGTTACATTACGTTAAGTCACGTCACATGATGTCATGTCAAATCATGCCACGCCTGGTACACTCCATTAAGAAACACCATTTCACAACAACATGCTACGCAACACTACGCAACGCTACGCTACGCAACGCTACGCAACGCTTATCCACGCCACGCCACGCAACGCTACGCCACCGAACGCAACCCCATGCAAAGCCACGCCACGCAACACAACACCAAGCTACGCAACGCTACGCCACGCAACGCTACGCAACGCTACGCCACGCAACGCTACGCCACGCAACGCTACGCCACGCAACGCCACGCAACGCTACGCAATGCTACGCAACGCTACGCCATGCAAAGCAACACAATGCCATGCAACGCTATGCTATGCCACACCCCACAAAGCCACGCAAAGCCACGGCCCGCAATGCCACGCCACGCTACGCAACGCTACGCAACGCTACGCAACGCTACGCAACGCTACGCAACGCTACGCAACGCCACGCAACGCAATGCTACGCAACGGCACGCTACGCAACGCCATGCCCCGCAACGCTACGCCACGCCACGCTACGCCACGCTACGCCACGCAACGCTACACAACGACACGCAATGCTATGCCACCCCCCACAACGCCACACAACGCCACGCAACGCCACGCAACGCCACGCAACGCCACGCAACGCCACGCAACGCCACCCAACTCCACACTTAGTAGGCCATGGCATATGTCATGTCGTGTCATGCCTGGTACGCCGCATTATGTTAATTTACACCATGTCACACCACGCTACACCACGTTATGTTACACCATGTAATGCCATGCCTACTACGCCACACTGTTACGTCACCCCATGTGAACTATCATGTCTCATCCTGGAGCACCAAACTATTGAACGTTACATTACGTTAGTTTAGGTTTTGTTACATTATTTTAAAAGTCTGCACAGACTGAAATACAATATGATTCTTTGAGCACAAGTTCCTAACTCAAAAATATGATTTCATGAAATACAATCAAGTAACAAAGTGACAGAACATGATAAGCTGTGCCATGGAGCAGAACAATGTTTTATAATGTTTCTACAATCTGCAGGATTCAGCTTTGTTACATTATGTTTCACTGTGATGTGATACCAATCAATCAGCTCCAGTTGAATTGAACACATTAACAATATGAACCATGAACCTGTTTCCAGAGTTTGAGTCTCCTCCACTGAACTAAACCGCCCCCTCTTACCTTGAGTGCTCTCGTTGTCTGCAGTGAGGTTCCCATTCTTCGTGGATCTGGGCCGACCTGAAGACACCCTGAACCACACGTGTAACTTCTACCTGGACACGGAGGAGGGGGTCTCTGTGGGGGTGTGGTAGGTCATCTGTTGGGTTCCTGTGTCGTAATGAATAAGTAACCTTCTCCTCAAACACGGGGCGGGTTTGTTTGTGCCACTTACCTCCCTCGCTCTCTGTCTTTGTCTCCCTCAGGCACACGCTCCCCGTCAGCCAATGGGAGAAGGCCGCGGGGAGAAGCCCGGAGCGGTGCTGGGAGACACTGGGAGACGGCAGTCCTGTTATTATCTATCTCCATGGCAACTTAGGAACCAGGTGGGATGAGAGCAGCAGGATAGAGGCCCTTGAGTTGGTCCTAATGGAGTCTAGTGGGTCTCGCAGGCTGAATGCTCAGAGGGGTTGGGGGGTCAGACTAAATGAGCCTCTTGTTTGTTTGTATTCATGCTCTCATGTTGTTTCTGCAGGGCCATACATCACAGGGTGGAGCTGGTGAAGGTACGGCGTCTCTGAAGCATCCTCACTTTGATTTTTCACTTTGAGCAACACTTGAATTTTTGATTCTGTGTGTTTCAGATTTTAAGTGCTGCAGGGTTTCACGTCCTGTCTTTAGACTACAGAGGTAAGATGCTCCAGATGCTCTTTAATCTGAAGTCCTGCGCTCTCTGAAGACTTCTTTAATTGATCTAATTCTGTGTAAGATAATCCTGCATAGTTATAATTTAAACATGTGCTCCCCCTACTTCAGGCTTTGCCCTTCCACTTAGGCACCTGGAAGGGCAGGGAGCTCCCAGGACAGAGACCTACCGCCCAATTTCACTTGTTGCATGCAAATAATGATTTGTTTTGATGAGAGACGGCACATTTATGCAGGAATATCCCTCTAATATCCTAAAATAGTGTGTTTGGATTTTTGTTATTGTTCTATGAGGTTTTAAAATGACTCAGTCGACTTTTCAGAAATTTAAACGACTATTAAAATCCTTCTTTCTGAGGTTTTGGAGACTCCACCGGTGAGCCCAGTGAAGCCGGACTGACCCGTGACGCCCTCTACCTGTACGAGTGGGCAAAGAAACAGAGCGGAGGGGGACTGGTCTGTCTGTGGGGACACTCCCTTGGATCTGGGTGAGTTTGTTTTCACACTTTCTGACCGGTAACACGACTATCCACAGCTCTGATACAGGAAACAGACAGGAAGAGATGAGTTAAGATGATTTATGTTTGTTTTCTTTCAGGGTGGCGACGAATACTGCGGTGAAAGTCCAAGAACAAGGTGGGTTAAGATCTGTGAAAGCTCCTGTGAGAGCTCCTCTCAGGACAGAAGCTCATTTCTGCAGGGTTGATAAATAAAAAGAAGAAAAACAATCCTGTCTTTTTTTATATTATTGTTTTTTATTTCTAATTTATTTATTTATTTTTCTTCATTTAATTTGTTATTTTAAATCATTTTTCAACTAATTGTTTTCTATTCAAATGTTTCCTCACATGTTTTTATTAATTTGTTTATCTATCTTATTATTATTATTATTATTATTATTGTATGTATTATTTATTACATTAATTTATATTTTAATTATTTAATTATTTAAAGTATTATTTATTTTATTCATTTATATTTTAATTATGTTATTATTTTATGTATTATTTTTTAAATACATTTATATTTTAATTATTTTACGTATTTATTTTATTCATTGTATTTTATATATGCAGTATGCATGAGATTAAAAGTCAAAATTACGATATTTTTATCTCATTATTTTGACTTTATCTCATAATTATGATTCTCACAGAGATTCTTGTAATGGATTTTTCTATTTTCAAAATAATCCTCTCTGTGTTTAATCTGACAGAATAAAAAGGGGGCGTCGTCCTTTAACAGGTATGTTGATTGATCACTTCTTCCTGTATTCTCCTCTTAAATCAGGGTCCTCTGTGGATGCTGTAATCCTTGAAGCTCCGTACACCAGAATTGGAGAAGTCGTGCGCATCCATCCTCTCGCTCAGGTGAGGCTAAGGTCTCATTTTTCAGGACACAGCCCTTCAAAGTTTGCAGTTTGATCCTAAAGGTGTGTGTTTCTGTCAGATGTACATGTTCCTTCCAGGATTTGAGAGCTTGATTTGGAGCATTTTGGAGAAGAACAACATCGTGTTTGCAAACGATGAAAAGTGAGCTCACTATCTGCATCTTTAATAACTCTAATATTCAGCTCATGAACTCTGATCGTTAATTTGACCTCTAAAATCTGCAGTTTGAAGACGGTGACGAGTCCACTCCTCGTTCTGCATGCAGAGGATGACAACATAGTTCCCTATCACATGGGTCTGAAGGTACAGACGGTCTGCGTGCATGAGTCTTTGATCGTTCGGGTCGTTTCCTCACAGCTTTGAATAACTCTGCATGTTCTGTGTTCAGCTGTACCAGATCTCCCTGCAGGCGAAGGAAGAGCAGAACTCAGCTGTTCCAGTTGAAATGATCTCCTACAAAGCTAATCTGGGATTCTCCCACAACAACATCTACTTAGACCCTAATCTGACAAACGTGCTGGGGTAAGTTTTGTTAGAAGTGACACACATGATCGTGTCGTGCAGAAAGAAACCAGGAGGAGAAATCCCCGTGCTGAGAGTGAAGCCTGTGTAACAGTGACTGTGACTTTCATGACATCTGAAGATCAACATGTGACGGTTTGTCTGCTTTGGTTTCAGGAAATTTCTACAAAACTTGAAGCAGTGATGGTCTCTCCCTCCTCCAGAGAAGTGGATCATTTAATATCGCCAGTTTACAGAAACCATGAGGGGATGATAGTTCTCTGAACTTCCTGTCTCTGTTTTCTGTTTGTGAATTAAGAATGACTGAAAACATGTTCGCACAATCTTTTTACATTCCTGTATTTTCTTTATTCCACTGTAGAAGGGTCGGGGTGAGGGTTAGGGGGGGGGGTCGGGGGGGTCAGGGGGGGGTTACTGAAATGTCTTTCCTAAATTTGAACCCGTGTCTCCTCCTCGGTCCTCCTGATGTTCGTATTACTGAAGGAACCAAGACGACAGTTTGGTCTGTGAACTTTCACTATGGGAAGAATATTTTGTTTCAGTTACTGTAATCCAAGAGGATAAGAGGATTCTAGAATCAAAGTCCAAATTCAATTTTTTTTCTTATAAAGTTGAAATAAAAGTCAGAATTTTGACCTTTTTTTTCTCAGATTTCTGTGATGAAAGTGAACCTGCTGACTTTTATCTCAAACTTCAGAGAAAAAAGATTTAGAATTCTGATTTTGATTCTAGAAAACATTGTTTCTTTATCTCAGAATTCTAGAATCAAAGTCAGAATTTAATTTTTTTTGTCTTAGAATGTTGATAAAGGGACAGAATTCTGACCTTTGAGATCAAAGTAAACTTTCTGACCTTTATCTCAGATTCCTGAGATCAAAGTCAGAATGTTCACTTTGATTCTAGAATCCTGAGAGCAAAGTCAGAATGTTCACTTTGATTCTAGAATCCTGAGATCAAAGTCAGAGTGTATACTTTGATTCTAGAATCCTAAGTCAGAATGTTCACTTTGATTCTAGAATCCTGAGATCAAAGTGAGAGTGTTTACTTTGATTCTAGAATCCTGAGATCAAAGTCAGAATGTTCACTTTGATTCTAGAATCCTGAGATCAAAGTCAGAATGTTTACTTTGATTCTAGAATCCTGAGATCAAAGTCAGAATGTTTACTTTGATTCTAGAATCCTGAGATCAAAGTCAGTGTTTACTTTGATTCTAGAATCCTAAGTTAGAATGTTTACTTTGATCTCAGGATTCTAAAATCAAAGTAAACATTCTGACTTTGATCTCAGGATTCTAGAATCAAAGTCAGAATGTTTACTTTGATTCTAGAATCCTGAGATCAAAGTCAGAATGTTTACTTTGATTCTAGAATCCTGAGATCAAAGTCAGAATGTTTACTTTGATTCTAGAATCCTGAGATCAAAGTCAGAATGTTCACTTTGATTCTAGAATCCTGAGATCAAAGTGAGAGTGTTTACTTTGATTCTAGAATCCTGAGATCAAAGTCAGAATGTTCACTTTGATTCTAGAATCCTGAGATCAAAGTCAGAATGTTTACTTTGATTCTAGAATCCTGAGATCAAAGTCAGAATGTTTACTTTGATTCTAGAATCCTGAGATCAAAGTCAGAATGTTTACTTTGATTCTAGAATCCTGAGATCAAAGTCAGTGTTTACTTTGATTCTAGAATCCTGAGATCAAAGTCAGAATGTTTACTTTGATCTCAGGATTCTAAAATCAAAGTAAACATTCTGACTTTGATCTCAGGATTCTAGAATCAAAGTCAGAATGTTCACTTTGATTCTAGAATCTTGAGATCAAAGTCAGAATGTTTACTTTGATTCTAGAATCCTGAGATCAAAGTCAGAATGTTTACTTTGATTCTAGAATCTTGAGATCAAAGTCAGAATGTTTACTTTGATTCTAGAATCCTGAGATCAAAGTCAGAATGTTTACTTTGATTCTAGAATCTTGAGATCAAAGTCAGAATGTTTACTTTGATTCTAGAATCCTGAGATCAAAGTCAGAGTGTTTACTTTGATTCTAGAATCTTGAGATCAAAGTCAGAGTGTTTACTTTGATTCTAGAATCCTGAGATCAAAGTCAGAGTGTTTACTTTGATTCTAGAATCTTGAGATCAAAGTCAGAATGTTTACTTTGATTCTAGAATCCTGAGATCAAAGTCAGAGTGTTTACTTTGATTCTAGAATCTTGAGATCAAAGTCAGAGTGTTTACTTTGATTCTAGAATCCTGAGATCAAAGTCAGAGTGTTTACTTTGATTCTAGAATCCTGAGATCAAAGTCAGAGTGTTTACTTTGATTCTAGAATCCTGAGATCAAAGTCAGAATGTTTACTTTGATTCTAGAATCCTGAGATCAAAGGGAACCTTCTGAGACTATATTTGTAGAGTTCTGATTGTTTTCATTGATGTTTGAGGTTAAAGTCAGACTTCGGAGAAACAAGGTCAGACTCTTAAAGGAACCTAGTGGTCCTGATCCTGTCTTGTAGATCTGGGACCCTGACATAGAACATATCTTTGTTATCTTGAGCGTCTAAATTAGAATCTCTTCTTCTTCTATCTGCTCTACCTTTCATTTATCTACCTTAGTGATGCTGTCGTTGGACTGATGAGGGGCTCAGGTCCTGTATTTTTGATGTATTCTGTTTTTCTATCCACTAGTGCATCTAAAAAAAAAGTTAGAAGAACGTGAAGAAATTAAATATTTTCTGTCAGTTCTTTTATAAAGTGAAAGTGAAATATATTCTAGTCTCATTACATGTGAACTAAAACAATTCTCTATTTTAATAAAGATAATTTTGATCCACAGCAATAAATAAAAACACTTCAAATTATCAGAATATTTTATTTAAATTTACAAGACTAATTACAAACTCTTTTTTTGTGGATGCATTTTTTTATGTAATTAATATTTGAGCTGTTTCCTTCTATTCTTTTTTTTTTTTTTTTACTTGAAAAATTGAAGAAATCTTTACAAAGCTGCAAAAACAAGAAAGAAAATGTTTGAATTTCAGTGTTTAAAAAAAAATTCTGAAACCAAAAAGAGATTTTGCATGACTCAAATTCTCTCACCTGTTCTCTATAACAAAGAAACACACGGCTTGAAGTTCTTTGAATGCATCAAGTTTAATGTGTTTTATTATTTAAGATTATTATGAACCGAGCTGAAGTATTAACCTGATTGTTTTCTCAGTTTTGACTCTTATTGAATTATGTGTGTGTTTGTTTTCTCGGTGTAAAGCACTTTAAGATGAAGTTCTAAAAATCATGTTCAGTATTTCTACTTCCATCATTCTCAAACAAGCACATTTATTTTTCCACAAGTCATACTCATGTACTCATACTCCAAAACATCAGATTCCACAAATCATGTAACACATTAGATTTTATTTCAACGACTACTGAGGATCACAGGTGAGCGGTTTGGTGCAGTGAACACATCGGTGGGTTAGTCTGAGAAATACTGAGAGGATTTTAAAGATCAGGTTTGTGACGTTCTGAACGATCTGAGTAAAAAACAAGGAATAAAATCTGACCTGTGCGACTCTTCATGGTTTACTGCATGTGTTTCTAAAAAGTGTAACAGACTCTTTGAACTCTGGTGCTTTAAAATAAAAGTGTCTGAAGATAAAACCCTGACGTGTGTGAGGTTCTTAAACTCTGAGTGAAGTGTGAAGGCTCAAAGGAGACAGAGAGAGAGTGATGTGTGTAAACAGAAAGTCAAAGCCCTCCACCGGACGTGAAGCGGCCTCACATTTTCTTCAGAGCTCGCGCCGTCTCCTCGATGGCCTCTCTGGGCTCGTTGGGGGGCGGGATCTTCAGGTCGGTGGGCTCCACCCCCCACACCTCTGTGGCGTACTCTGCGATGGTTCTGTCGCTGGAGAACTTCCCCGTGGCGGCGATGTTTTTGATCACCATCTTGGTCCACTCCTTCGGGTTCTTTAGAGACAGAGCATTTTTATTAAAGTCATGTTTAACTCTACTGTGAACGAGGTCTGTGTGGGTTTGACTCTCACGTTACCTGATACAGCTTGCTGACTTTCTCCTGACATGAGATGTAGTCCTCAAAGTCTGCAAACACTTTGAAACTGAGGAGAGACACGAGAGGAAATGCATCCAGTTAGACAACGTGAGGTCAATGTAAAAGCACAGGAGTTAGACTCGCCATAAGATTCAGAAACCTGTTGTTGAATTGCAAATAAAACAGCCACAGCCCAACAACCAGTACGCTGATATGATCAGGCACTAAGTAAGGCCGATGACCTGCAATGACCCGAATGACCACCAGGAGACTCGAGCTGCAAATGCAGGAACGATGCATCTTTAAAAACACCTGCAGAAGCTCCGTCGTGTGTTTGTTTCTTTGCATCATTTGTGTGTTTGCAGACCGTTTGGTGTCTCTGCTGTTTCATTTGCACGTGTTTTTAAAGATGCATTGTTTCGTTCCAGCCATTAAACATCGTCTATCACACGAATACTGAACAATATGATGCAGAAAACAACGCTAGGGATCATTTAGAAAGACTGCTAGTGCACAGTTTGTCCAGTAGATGGTGCAGCACATGTTTCAGAGAATCACTAAGTGTAAAATGAAGCCTGCAGTTCCACAAGTGTCCACTAGAGGCTGGCTCCAAAAGCCCAGGAAACTCCATGAACATGGAGGATGTAAAGAGCCCACAGGCTGGGGTCAAACTGAATAAAGTCATGTAGAATGAGGGGAAACATATGTGTGTGTTCTCACCGGTCGTGTTTGAAGAGCATGTCAGTGAGGTCTTTGAAGAGATGAGGGTTCTTGGGGCTGAAGAATCCGCTGGTGATCTGGTCCATGACATGTTTGAGCTCTGGGATCTCCTTGTAGTAAGACATGGCGTCATATCTGAAAGACAGGACAGGATGTTTGTGAAGTTTTTAATCAAAGAGAGGGAGATTACTTCATGGATTCACTTATGTGGGGCGGTCTCCTGTACCCCTTTTGGTCCATCTCAGCCACGTCCTCCACTCTCATCCCGAAGATGAACAGGTTCTCCTCTCCCGCCTCCTCGGCCATCTCCACGTTGGCTCCGTCCATGGTGCCGATGGTGAGCGCTCCGTTCAGCATGAACTTCATGTTTCCTGTTCCTGAGGCTTCGGTGCCGGCGGTGGAGATCTGCTCTGAGAGGTCTGTGGCAGGAATCACTGAGGAGGAGGAGGAGGAGGAGGAGGAGGAGGAGGAGGAGGAGGAGGAAGAGGAGGAGACCATCATTTTAACTCTTTGTTTGAGTGTTACAGACGTTTGTAAGAGAGTCCTGAGTGGTACCTTTCTCTGCTAAGGAGACCCTGTAGTTCTCTAAGTAGATGACCTTCAGCTTGTCTCCCACCACGGGGTCGTTGTTCACCACATCAGCCACTGAGGTGATCAGCTTGATGATCATCTTGGCCATGTGGTACCCGGGAGCGGCCTGCAGAGGGCGACAGTGTGTGAGTTAAAGACAACACCACCTCTGTGTTTGTATGTGACCTCAGGTAAGTTGTGACGTCTGCTGCGTACCTTTCCTCCGATGATCACGGTACGAGGAACGAAAGGAGCCGCAGGGTTCTGTCTGATTCCTGCAGAAACACAGAGACACAAAGTGATCCAGTGACGCTGTTTAACAAACAAACACGACCCAGGTCTTTGGAATCTTTAGAAAGAGTCAGAGAAATTCAGTTTTATAAAAGCATCTGGTTGATTTGAGTCACATTATTAATCTGGCCTTGTTTAATCTAAATCAGGAGTTTCTTTGTTTGTCTTTCCTCTGATGGGATTTTTATTTACTTTACTTTTCAGAATTGTTCCTCAAATTTCTATTGAAGCTCATTTATGCCACTTTAAAAAAAGGGGAAGTCTTGGCCTGGATGGAAACAAGAATCTAGGTTAAGTCATAATTATGAGTTGAAAAGTCAAAATTTTGATTATAATTCTGATTAAAAAGAAATATAATTGAGTTTGTTTAAGTGATAATTATGAGATTAAAGTTGGAAATATGAGAAAGTATGTCATGATGATAAATTAGAAAGTCATAAACATGAGATCATTTTGTCCTTTTTGTATCATTTTGACTAAATTCAACTTTTATCAAAAAATTTGACTTTTTAACCCTGAATTTTGTCCTTTTTTGTAATAACTTTTTATACTTACTCTCATAATTTAGATTCTTTTTATTGCATTAATTCAACTTTTTATCTCAATTTTTAAAATCTCATTATTATAACTTACTTTTTCATACTTTCTATTATTCATCCCAATACAGAATATTTTTTATCTAATCATTTTTACATTTTATCTCATAATTAGATTTTTTTATCTCATGATTTTGACTTTTTTAAATAATATAATTTTGACATTTTATCTCAATATTTTTTTGTCACAAAATCCTGACTTATTTTCCTATAATCTCTATTTTTCCATCTCATAATTTTGAACTATTAATGAAAAAAAATGTTGAGTTTTTTTCTCCTAATTTCTATTTTTCTTAACTTTATTTAAACTTTTCATGTCACAATTATAACTCAACATTTGAGATGTTTTTGCATTCAGATCTAGTCTCCCCTCTTTAGTTTAGTGTGGTGGAAACAGACTTTCATTCATCACACATGTGTTATAATTGTAGCTCTGAACGCTACAAGGCGCTCAGTGTGGAATCAAGAGTTGGGTGATCACTTCTGAAATATTCAAATAATGACGGTGGTATTGCCCTTGAATTTTATACAGGATCTGTCAATCCTTTGGCCTTTAATGTCGTGCCACCTGAACCCTGACATGTCTGGTTTAATGTTGAAGTTGAAGTTGAAGTTTAGTTGTGGAGGAGAAACTCAGCCATGAGATGTGGAGCCTTTGTGGAACATATAAATTATACATGTTCCTCTAAACTAAACTGCTGACTCAGCTGTTTCCCTTTTTATAACAGACTGCCTGGAAGGTTCCCACAGCTGATCAGAACACCAGACACATCCTAATCTCAGGGTGTGTTTGAACTTGTTGTCAGCACCGGTCGGGTGGAGACTCAGTCACGTCACATTGTGTCACGTAACCGTGAACTCGGCGCCGGCTTGTGAAACCTCCTGGCGCTGTGTGAGGAGTGATTTCACATACGGTTGTACATGATGATGATGTGCAGGCAGTTCAGGAGCTGGCGCTTGTACTCGTGGATTCTCTTCACGTGGACGTCGAACATGGAGGACGGGTTGATTTTCACTCTGTACTCCTTCTCCAGGTACTGAGCGAACTTCACCTTGTTGTCCTGTGAGAGAATCAGAGACTTTAACTGAAGCAGTGACTCACAGGACTGACCTGTCCTGACATGTACTGACTTTAAGAAGTGGAACACATAAACACACTTCAGGTTGTAAAATCTTTGACCTGCAGTGACACGCAGGAATAATAAATACTACAACACATTAAAGCAGAAGGTTGGTGCTTCGTTCTGATTGGTCCAAATCTCAGAGCAACAGAGATTCATTCTCAACAACAAGAGAGACGCCGGGACAACATGATCACTTCATATGAGAACCGTTAGAATGGAATGGAACTGAACAGAACATATCAAAGAAGAACGGAACACATCAAAGAAGAATGGAACACATCAAAGAAGAATGGAACACATCAAAGAAGAATGGAATGGAACACATCAAAGAAGAACAGAACACATCAAAGAAGGACGGACTGGAACACATCAAAGAAGAACAGAACACATCAAAGAAGAACAGAACACATCAAGGAAGAATGGAATGGAACACATCAAAGAAGAACAGAACACATCAAGGAAGAATGGAATGGAACACATCAAAGAAGAACAGAACACATCAAAGAAGGACGGACTGGAACACATCAAAGAAGAATGGAATGGAACACATCAAAGAAGAACAGAACACATCAAAGAAGAATGGAATGGAATACATCAAAGAAGAATGGAATGGAACACATCAAAGAAGAAGGGAATACATCAAAGAAGTGAACAGAACACATCAAAGAAGAATGGAATGGAACACATCAAAGAAGAACAGAATGGAACACATCAAAGAGAATAGAATGGAACACATCAAAGAAGAACAGAATGGAACACATCAAAGAGAATAGAATGGAACACATCAAAGAGAATAGAATGGAACACATCAAAGAGAATAGAATGGAATGCTTCTGACTCATCAAAGACAAATAACAGCTGTGATTCATTCTAGGGAACCTGATCACACGTCATATTAATCTAATCCACATTAAGTTGTCCGTCTCATTCCCCCCTGCCTGTTGACACTGTGGTAAAAACGTCAGTGTAGTCTCAGGCTGGTCTTGGTTGAGGGGGAATAATGACAGTTAGTGGGCACAGATGTGAGAGCAGCCTGAGGAGCTACTGGACCCCTGAGTCTTCATCATTACCTACTGACATGTTGTTGTTAAGGTGTACAGCAAGTTAAAGTACCTCTTTCACTTTGGAGACGTCGCGGATGAAGGCGGCGTCGTCTACGAAGTCATTCAGCCTCTGCAGCTGGCCCAGGTCCTTCACATAATCCTCCCCGATGACCTGAAGAGAGACAGTTAGAGTCAGACGATGTGTGTGAAACAAACTCAGACACTGAATACACTCCTCCTCTTCATGTGTGTGTACAAAAACAACTGTAAACAAAGCTGTGCCAGTATTCAATCACACGACAGCTGGGGAAGAGTTCTCTGAGGATTCAGAGGCTCTAACATCCCCTCCTCCTCCTCCTCCTCCTCCTCCTCCTCCTCCTCCTCCTCCTCCTCTTCCATGCACTCGTTCATGTCTTTATTTGTCTCTCAGTCCGTGTAAACAAACCTCAGCGATGAGCTCGGCCAGGCCGGGGTTACAGAGCAGCAGCCAGCGTCTGGGCGTGATGCCGTTGGTCTTGTTCTGAAACTTCTCTGGTTCTAGATCACTGAAGTTACGGAACCTGAAGAAAGAGACACAAAATGTCACTGAGGTGATGTTTGGCGCCCCCTGTGGACAAAGTGTTTATCTGGAGTGATCATGAGGTCAGATTTCATCGTTAAATATCTAGCTTCAGATCAAATACCTGCACAAATAATAAAGACTCCCCATCGTCTGAGGTTAAAGTTTGTGTAACAGGCTTTGTGTGTTTGTTTCTCAACACCAGTCAGGACTTTCACACAGTTGTTGTTCAGTGTGTGTAAGAGAGGTGGTGATGATTCAACCCTGTGGTCTCTATGAGGACACACCGTCCTGCTCTATCATAACAGCTGTCTCAGTGCTGCGTCGCTCAGAGCTGCAGAGCCTCGGTTTGCTACCTGTGCATGTGTGTGTGTGTGTGTGTGTGTGTGTGTGTGCAGCTGTCTCTTCTTCATGTGGTTTAAAACATGTCAGCCCGCGTGGTTTAGCTTCACTGCTCTTTCTTTATCTCACACACAGCTTCACTTTCATGCTTACACTTCAGTCTTGATGATGTTGGAGTGAATCTCAGCCACTCCGTTCACAGCGTGAGATCCAACGATGCACAGGTGAGCCATGTTCACCCTCTTACACCCGTCCTCCTCGATCAGGGACATGGACCTCAGCTTGTCCATGTCCTCGGGATAGAGAGTGGCGATGTTCTGTAAGAACCGAACACACGTGGAGAAGTATGAAGCAGACTGTAGCGGGTGTTCAGTCAGTGAAATAAAGTGCTAAAGGAGGGTACGTACGTCCAGGTGGACCTGGTTGATCTGGTAGATGATCTGCAGATGTCGGGGCAGGAGGGTCTCCAGCAGCTCCACAGGCCAGCGCTCCAGAGCCTCGGGGAGGACCGTGTGGTTGGTGTAGGCAAACGTGCGCTTAGTCAGGTCCCAGGCCTGCAGAGGAGGGAGTCTATGAGTCTTATGAACTATGTGGAGTCACCAAAGAGACATGGAGGAAGAACAACTTAGGAGGATCCTGAGAGTCTATGTGAGATCCTGTTCAGCAGAGTCCACCAAGTGTGAGAAGTGTTGCTCTGAATGTTCTCATCAACAGTCGCTCACTTCAGAGGAAACTATGCCGACAGACGAGCTCTGATTTAATGTTTTAATATTTGAGGAAAAAAACTAAACAATCTTGTTCCTTCTCACATTTAAAGGAGGGGTTTGAAACCTGTGAATGTTGCTCAAGATCCTCAGGATCTTTCAAGAGATATTCTTTGGAACTCATAAAAGTTCTGAGGGAGAGTTTTTAAGAATCTGAAAAAAGTCTCTAAATATCTTAGGTCTTATAAAAGTTTCAAATAATAAAAGAGTTTCTGAGGATCTTGAAAAAGTTTTTCAACACCCTTTAAAAAAGTCCAGTTTCCTGCATGAGTTCTTAAAGGATCTAACAACATTTTTCAGTGTCTCACAATTTTTTTCCAGGATCTTACAAACGTTTTTATGAATCATATACAACTTTTTAAAAAGGCTCTTATTCTGATTAGTTTTACTATCTTATAAAAGGATTTTGGGGATCTTTCAAACACGTTCAGTATCTTACAAAAAACCCTAAAAATCTTGCGCAAGCTTTTTCAGTATCTTACATTTTTTTTTGAGAATGGTACAAAAGTTTCTTAGAGTCTTTCAAAAATATTCAGTATTTTTCACAAGTTTGTATGAATCTTAAAAAGCTTCATAAAGATCTTACAAAAGCTTGTTCAGTATCTTGATTTATTTCCCAGAATCTTACACAATCATCTAAAGATCTTACAAACGTTTATTTAAAGAAGACATATCATGCCAAATGTTCTTTGTAATGGTTCTCTCCCTGAAATCTGTGTCCCTGTCTACAAACCCCCTGAAAAGTCAAAGAGTCCATTCTGCCCCTGTTCTGATTTCTCCACCTTTCTGTAAATGTGTGCTGAAACCAGCCGTTTCAGACTTCAGTGTTTTTCATACGTCACAACGCCATCCGGTCTGTAACAGGAAGTCAGAGCTCGGAGCTTGTTCAGCCCATAGACTGTATAAAATACAACTCAACCCCTCCTCCGTTTTTCATTCCCTGCACACATGTGTGCTAACAAGGAGCTTAGGAGGGAGGCATGCTAGTTGTAGGCTGTCTTAATAAACACAAAGGTCGGTTTGACTCCCCACGTCTGCAGATTTGAAGATCTAGTGGATGATTTTTATTTATCATGGATAAGTGCTAGCGCTAGTTAGCATAGCCACATAGCTACATGTTGGTAGCTGTGTACCAAGACACACGTCGACATGCTGACAAATAAAACAACAAGAAACACTAAATCTGTGACCAATGGTTCAGAAAGGTCCTGCTGCAGGCGCCTCTCCGTCAGGATCAGATTCTGGATCAGATTCAGAGGGTTGAAGTAACGCGGGTCTGTGAGCAGCCGTGTATATTCAGCCAACATGTAAACATTAGATCAACGTGCTGGACAGCCGAGGCCACACCCACTTCCTGAGGGGGCGTGGTCAGAGAGAAAACAGACTGTTCTGAGGAGGACTGAAGAAGAGGGTTTTTCAGGCAGACCAGAATCTGATTTCAAAGTGTTTTTTTGAGCACAAACTTTAAAGACATGTTTTGGGGACCTCTTAGACCAATATATGTTGATGAAAAAAGCGTGATATGTCACCTTTAATCTCTTGTAGAATATTTTGAGTATCTTACAAACGTTTCTGAGGATCTTAGAAAACATATTGAGTAAGATCTTTAGGAGCTTTCTTAAGATACTGAAGAAGTTGTAGTCTCTCTTTTTGCTCCACACCTCCTCCCAGGTCGTCCAGCAGAGCTTGTATTTTTCTAACCGTCCTCATCTTCATGTTTTATTCTTTGTTTGGTCTGAAACTTGATCTGCCGTCACATTTTAACACAACAAACACACTTCCTCCTCCCTCCTGCATTTCATTTCTTCACCTGACTGACAGTTTCACACACAAACATGATGCAACTCCCAGATGACGGTTTCATTAGTCAAGTCTGTGGTTTGGCCTTTCGTAGACTTCCTGTCTCATCATGATTTCATAACATCAGCCTCTTACACATTAAACACATTAAACCTGATCCACACGAGTCTCAAATTCAAAGAGTGAGTCTCACCCACCGTGTCCCAGTCCAGCTTCTCGATGTCCACAAAGATCCTCATCAGCTCGGGGATGGCCATGGCTGGATGAGTGTCGTTCAGCTGGATGGCGACCTGCAGAAACAACAATGTGAAGTCACTGAGTCGTTTTCTTCTCACTGATTTTACCGGCAGAAGAATTCATTACTTTCATGCAGTAAGTTATATCTGGTGGTACGGCTCTGTTCTGGGAGCTCCCTGCCCTTCCATGAAGCCTGACGCAGGGAGAGCACACCTCCCCTCTCTTTCATGTGTGTACACGAAAAGTTAAGGCAGGGAGAGCATCAGCAAAGACTGAACACACAACATACCTCTATTTAACTAACACACACTGACTTCTTGAGCTTCCTCTCAGCTTACTTTTTCAGGGAAGCCTTCAAAGGAAGTCCGGCCCGGGGCTCCCTTCTTGGTGGTCTTGAAGCGGCGGATGATGTCTTGGAGTGTGGCGGCCACGACAAAGTACTCCTGCTTCAGACGGAGTTCTTTCCCTTCAAAGAACTAAACAGGAAAGACCAACAAAGAGAGAGAAGATGGAGATGTTTCATGACATGATAATTTAATTTGTGAGTTTAAAACTGGAGTTAAGTCGATCGGGGATCTGGGGTGACGATAACGGACTCACGTTGTCGTTGGGGTAGAGGACTCTGGAGATGTTCTCTGCCAGATTTCTGTCCAGCACAGCCTGGATGTAATCTCCAACATTAACTACACACAGTGACACACTTAGATTAACACACCTCATCCATATCATATGTTATACAAGCCTCTAATCATCAAACTCTGTATTGCACCTATTTAGCAACAGTCTTGCGTTAGCTTGGTGCCAGCGTTGCAGCGGTTTCCTCTCGTCTTTTGAAACGTTCAAAGGAAATTCACAGAATGTTTGCACACTAACTTTAACACTACAAACATCCTCAGACACTCACAGTCTCTCAGGTTGAAGTCGTTGGGCGCTCGTGCAGACCACAGCCTCATGGTGTTCACCGTGTTGTTCATGTAGCCGGGGATGGGCGTGTCGTACGGCATCGCCAAAACCACCTAAACACACAGAGACGGGTTTAGACACTAATGTGAGTCGTTAAAGCTCCTGTGAGGGATTTTGCTTGTGACACTTTTGGCGTCACCTGTGGACAAAGTACAACCTTTTACTTTTAGCTAATCCGGCATGACACCTACCCCCCTCTGGCATCAGAACTACAACACAGCAATCGCCTTGTTGCCTTCATAGATCACAAAGAGGCATCCGTTCCTAACCAGCTAAAACTCCTGACTGGAGCTTTAATTTAAATCTATATTTGGGCTTTTACACTGCTTAGTGTTCTACTTGTTCATTTTGTGGGACACTTTAAAACTTTACAAGACATTAAGTGATGTATAATCACTCTCAGACCCTTGTTTCTGGTTCCTGCTGGATTTGCTCTTAGCTTAATTTCTCAATAAAGCCAGTAGTCCTCCAAACAGGGTCAGTTTATCCGTCCTGAACTGTCCTCTGTGACTTCACTGATGTGTCAAAGTACAAGAAACTCTGGTTTGCAGCAGGAAGTTTGGACATAACATCCTGCAAGTACGCAATTAAGTACTGCAAGCCCCGCCCCCAAAGTCCCTGCACTTTTGGAGGGAACTCACCTTTCATAAAGGGGGAAGATTTAAATTGTAGTGGCTTGTTTTAATCACTTTAAATATAAATGAACTTCCCTCGCTTTGTTTTGTTTAAATTAATGTCCCTGGTTCTTAATTTCGACCACTAGTCCTGACAAGTTCCTCTAAAAGTTCCTGCTGCTGGAAACATGTCTTAAAGGGACAGTACAGTTTATATTTTCATCTCTTCCTGTAACAGCTCATCCAATAAACTCATACATAGGAACACAGAACCTCAGAACAGTTCAGGACCCCCCCCCCCTCCGGTCCGACCCGTCTCCTCTACCTGAGTGTCGACCCACTTGGATCCGTCCTTCGTCTCCTCCACTCGTCCGTAGAAGTGAACCGGCAGCATGTACTCGGGTCGTGCTTTCTCCCACGGGTTCCCATGCCTCAGCCAATCATCTGCCTCCTCCACCTGCGGCGGGTCGGTCCAGGACAGAGACAGAAAAAAAAGATCAAGATGAAACGACGTGTTTGAGAAACCTTATCTTACCTCTGACCTCTGACCTCCTCACCCTGCAGACTGAAGAATGAAAAGTCTCCCTCCTGTGATTGAACCACACAGCTTCATGAGGAGATCAGATTAGATTAGATTAGATTTGAGATGCTGAATTTAATCCCCTAACTCTCCCTTCTTTAAATCAGGGTGCAGGTTCATCCACCCCGCAGAGAGAGCAGCGTTCAGAGTCGTGTTTACACGGACGGTCTGAACAGCAAACACACAGAAGAATTCAAAAGGGCAAAAGCCTTCAGTTTGAGGATCCCTTATCCAAAGTTTGCTCTTGTAAAACCGACCAACGCCGGCTTTTGTTGCCCCACAGAGGAGCGTAAACTACAAGTGCAGCTCGTGTTAATGATTAGCTCCTGATGTAATCTGACCTAATTCAGTTCTACTTTGGCCCCGCTCCACTTTGAGTCCTCACAGCACCAATAAGAGCCCTCGATGAGTCCTGGATTTAGGGTAAAAAGCAGGATGCAGGAGAGCAGATGTTCCAGGTGTGTTTACCTGCCAGCCGTCTCTTATCTTCTGGTTAAAGATCCCGTACTCGTATCGGATGCCGTACCCGTACGCTGCGAGACCCAAGGTGGCCATCGAGTCCAGGAAACAAGCTGTGGGCAGAAACACAAACGGTGACTCAGAGTGACTCTTCATGAGTGAGGAGCTCATTTCTGTCTCTGTGAGTTGATTTAATGGTTCATCAGATGAACAGAGGAATCCTGGGGACGGCTGCCAGACCGGCCTGAAACTACAAAGGAGCAGTGTCTCAGTCTGAACGCAGAAACGTCCGATCTTCCTCGTGTCTGGTGTGTTTCAAAACACTGTTTTTGTTTCACGTCAGTTTAAAAGCAGGATGAGAATCTTTGATTGTGCGGCACCTCTTAGACCGGACGTGCAGCTCACAGTGAGTTATCACACGGATGCATTGAGGGCTTCACAGGAGAACGGACAGACTGATGTGAAAACTTCTTAAATAATGAAAAACATCAATTAAAGCTGCAAGCAGTGACCAACAGGCCCGCTCACCTTTATGCACATTGCAGCCTGCTGCAGCTGCAGGGTGTGCAGCTGTAAACTTTCACAAAGTTATCATTAAGAAAGCGTTATGACTGAACGCTGATTCAATACCGCTTGTGTCCAATAGGTGGCAGCACTAAGAGATTTAATTCAAGACATTTTAACAAGTAAACGTTTCTTCGTCCATCTTCAGATTTTGTTACTCATTACGAGCATGTCAGACCTCATTTCTGTCTTGTAATATCTTAAAGTAAGACCTTTCTCTGGACTTGTCTGCTGCTTGTTGTTTATATGAAGTCTTATACGACATTGTCTCTACAGATAAGACAAAAACACTTGCTTTATTTTGAGTTTTTGAAGCTTAATAGCTCATTAAAGGAGCTGGATCAGGTTGAAACATCAGCTTGTTTCATCCACAAGTGATGAAATGTCATATTTAAAGCTACAGTGAGAGGCTTTCAGTTTGTTTCAGCCTTGGCGCCCCCTGTGGACACTTTTACATTACACTTCTTTGACAGTCTTGTCCTGAACATGCAAAGGTAGTGTTCCTCTGACACAAAGAGTCACCTTTCTTTCAACCATCACTACATCGCTCTCTATAAGCTAAGCTAACTGTTGTCCTCATAAAGAGGAATCAATAAAAACTCCTTACAGCAGCTTTACAGCTTATCTTAGCTTCTTAAAGTGCAAACCTCTGCAGCTCTTTACCTGCCAGTCTCCCCAGACCTCCATTCCCCAGCCCTGCATCCTCCTCCATCTCCTCCAGCTCCTCCATGTCCAGCCCCAGCTGCAGCAGAGAGACTCATTACAAACCAAACTTTGACTTTCTGCAGACATGCATCATCTGAACTTAACGTGTGCAGCTCTGACCTGGTAGATGGCTTCATCGCAGGCGTTCTGCAGCCCCAGGTTGATCATGGTGTTCTGCAGCGTGCGGCCCATGTAGAACTCCAGAGACAGATAATACACCCTCTGAAGGTGAGGAGCAGAAACATGTTTGCACTCATCGTTTAGAGATGAACTGATTTAATATTTGTTAAAGGAGCACGAACAATCTCTTCCTGCAGAGTAAACATGATGCAACGACCTGAAATACTGAACCGCCTGGAAAAGGAAGAGGAGAGTTTATGCAACAGGAAAAGATTAGAAAAATGACTTCATATCAAAATATTATTTCAAGAATGGAGCGTGCAGGAGAGAGAGGAATGAAGTTAAACTATCATTCATCCTGCAAGATGAACTCCTTACACCTCCTTTATTCATCCTGTAGCTTCTTCTACCTCTCCTGATACAGACTGATCACTCTCCTCTGCACTGCTGCACAACTTTGACCTTCTTTTGTTTTATTTTAACACATTTTATCATCCTTTAAACTCCAACTTCTGACTTTAAACGAACATAAGGTTTGTGTTATTTGCTTAACCTTTTGTTTTGCACCTCATGTAGTTTAATCTGATGCTTTTTTATATTTTTGTGTCATGCATTCTACATTCATCTTTATTTAGGACCTTATAATCAATGCTCCTTCAATAAAAAGTCTGTTTTTATGTGCATTATATCTTTAGCATGAAGCACTTTCTGGTATTAAAGGTGCAGAACATAAAAAGTCTCATATGAACAAATATCAAACCCTGGTCTTAAGTTTATTGTCAGTATTTCTCCTGCAGAGGAGCTCCTGTTAACTCATCAGAGTAGTCATAAAGTTGCATAAAAACAGTTTCCTGAAGGAGGACTTGAGTAAAGTCTCGCAGCTCTGTCTCACTCTGACTCTGGACTTTGTGATCTGTACCTTCGGATCCGCCTCGTAGTAGAACTGCTGAGTCCTGATCCACCTCCCCACCAGGTGATCCCTCACAGTGTGGGCCAGGGCGAAGTAATAGTCCCTGGGTGTCGCTATGTTCCTGTCCTTCACTAAGGTGAAGTGCAGGTGTCTGTTGAAGCCTTTCTTCAGCTCGGCCACATTCTCCACTCCCACGATCCCCCGGATGCTGATCTGCTTGCGCTTCTCCTGGTCTGTGAGAGGGGTCGCCATGCTGGGTGCTGGCCTGGTGGTTTCAGTCCGGACTGAGCAGAGACTGTGGAGTCTGGAGTCAGGAAGGTGAGGTGGTGTCACTTCTTCATGCAGAAGTCTCCTCCTGCTGCAGGTTTTGATTGGAGGGTGAAGGGGGGAGGGTGTTCCCTCGGCCGGCCCCCGCTGAGAGCTGCACACAGGGCGGCTGGAGGTAAACACGGAGACCGCAGAGAGGAGGAGGAGAGGAGCCTACAGGGTCCAGGACTGTGAGCCCTGCAGGGTCAGACCTGTCAGCACTGAGATCCAGGACTCACTCTGATAGGTCAGACTTAAAAACAAGGAGGTTCATATTTAGATTTCTGTGCAATCTTCATTTTAGTCTGCAGCAACAGAGGGCAATATTTTAGTGTGCAGCCTACATCTGCAGGAAAAGGAACAAAATATTAAGAAAGATATTTATACTTTTTGAATGTTAAATTTTCATATTTTGCTGTGCACATCCCTCCAGAGAGACATTTATAATATAAACTTTGTAATATTTATTTTTACAGTGGATTGCATTTTTTGCAGATGTTGCAACTGTGCAGTTTTTTATCAGAGCAGTTATGGATTTTTTATTTTGTATTTAATTTGTTGTGATGAATTGAATATTTTTCTATCGTGCAATTTATATTTTTTACAATGCAACAAATATTTGACTGAGCAATAAACATTTTACCATGCCTTTCTTATTGTGCATTATTTATTTATCTATTTTTATATTTGTATAATACATTTTTTATTAATTAAAGTTCACAGCAACAACTAAACTAAAAAACTAAAAAATAATTTTTTGACTCAGCTTTTTGTTTTCTGTATGATATACAACATAACTCTCTAATTAACATTTAACCTGCAGTCTGAAGTTTTTTATCTGTGCATCATTAATTTTTTAAATGTTCAATTTATCTTTTAATTATTTTAACACATTTAATTAAATGTGTTAAATTTTTTGCTGTGCAATTTAAAATGTCATGTTGTGTAATGCACATATGTTTTGCAATATACATTTAATTACAGTGCATTTTATTTATTTTTAATGTTAATTTTCTTTCCTGTAAAATTCAAATGTATCTAACTTTTTTCATTTTTATTTAAACCAATTTTTCTTATTGCACAATATTGATTTTGTGCTGTGTCATTTATTTACTGGACATCTTTTTTTATAATGCAATATTCATTTTTTACAGTGCAATTTATTTATTTGTAATGTGATTTTTTTTGTCCTGTATAATCCACATTTATCTAACTTTTTTTTCAGTTTCATTTTAATCAAACATTTTTGTTTTTTTATTATATTAATGTTGTGCTGTCATTTATTTGCTGCACATTTTCTTAATAATGCAATATACTTCTTTAGCTGTGAAATTATTTATTTTTAATATGCATTTTTTTGCCATGTGAAATACACATCTCCAGTGTGTCTAAATGAACAGTGAAATAAACATTTGTGTAGCTGAATAAATGTTTGATTTGTCTCTGTGCCTGAACGTCTCATACTTCAGGTTCTTAGATAAATAACAATAAGAGCAGAACAACACATAGAGACAGACTCCTTGTTAACATCTATTTATTGAATATTCACACATACAAAAACACACAGAGGCTCATATTACACTTCTTCATAATAATAGCAGTAATGATCGACATGTAATAATAATAACAATCATAATAATCAAATGATCGTAAGAACAATGTTTACTTTATAGTCATAAACTCTCCATAGACGTGTTTCAGTGTAAATAATATTCATATAGAGATGACAGTCTAGCTCACAGGGAAAGAATCACTTTGGAGTTAAATGAGGTTATAATGCAGGAAACACACACTCTCTCTCACACACACACACACACACACACACACACACACACACACTCTCACACACACACATTCTGTGTATGTACATTTGGAGATAACACTCGGTGTCGCACAGCGACGTGTGTAACTTTGTAGTGATGGACTTTGAATCCTCTCCTGGTTTGTTTAAGAGTTTTTGGTTCATAAATAATTCATCTTACAATCACACACTCGTTACAGTGAGCACGCTCAGTGAGCACGCTCAGTGAGCAGCAGAGGAACACACACATTCAGGAGAGGAGGAGTGTGTGATGAAGAGTAACAGCTCCACGTTGAATCTTTTTTAATGAGTCAAAGTGATTTTGTTTTCCCGTCCTGGAATCTGAGGTTGTTAATTCTGATAATACCGTCTCTGTTTGGGGTGAGAGGAAGTTCTGGATGCTCGCTGACCCTCTGCTGAATGTGTCTTTGTTTCATAATGAAGACCGGACAGAGACGCTCCTCTCATTGGGCCCGGGATGAAGCTTTGATCCACTTTACAGTAAATGTTTTGCAAATAGCTGAACTCTGCAGACGTCTGGTTTCTCAGACGCACACATGCAAACTGAGAGTCACTGTGAGCAGCCACGTTAGCATCAGGATGATTTACAATCAGTGTTACCTGGAGGGAGGAGAATCAGTGAGGGGAGAGCACACCTTCCCATACTCTGTGTGCTCTGTAACACCACGGGTATTATATCCAGAAACACAGGCTCTCTGCGGAGTCGGCCCTTTGAGCTGAGAGTTAGAAAATAGGTAGCAGCAGGTGAAGTCAGGCATCACAGATGTTACAGTTGACTCTGCTGAGGCCACTCGTCCAGGTTGTAGCAAAGTTTGAGAAATCTTTTGGGTCTTTGAGGGGGAAAGGCACACCCATGACGCTCAAACACAGGATAGCACCGCGTGTGAAAGCTCCACATGTTCGGATGCACAGAGGACGAGTTTCTGAGACGGGACGAAGGAACAGCTTCCTCAAAGTGTCACAGCTGACAGGAAGCTGAGGGAGGAGGCTGAGGGAGGAGGCTGAGGGAGGAGGATGAGGGAGGAGGCTGAGGGAGGAGGCTGAGGGAGGAGGCTGAGGGAGGAGGCTGAGGGAGGAGGATGAGGGAGGAGGCTGAGGGAGGAGGATGAGGGAGGAAGCTGAGGGAGGAAGCTGAGGGAGGAGGCTGAGGGAGGAGGCTGAGGGAGGAAGCTGAGGGAGGAGGCTGAGGGAGGAGGCTGAGGGAGGAGGCTGGAGGCTGAAACAACGTCTCCTCTTTGGATGGTTTGATAAGAGACGAGTCGTTTTAAAGTATCTGATCAAATCTTAAGAATCAGGATGTTGTGAGAAAGTTTGAGATAACTTTAATCCAGGAGATCAGATTATCATGATCCTAACAGAGGGCCAGATTAAGGCTGGATTACAGGAAGTAAATGTCATAAAACTTTTAAATAGCTCAGACAAAAAACAACTTTACAGAGATGTTGATAATCAAGACTTTTCTTTGTATTTTGTTCTTTAATTGACCGAGGTGGTGAAATTTAAGAAAAGTAGACAGCAGTACGGAGGCCCTGAAGGTCAACTGCAAAAACATTTGTTCAAATGTCAATTTGTTTTTAAAATGAATTCAAAAATGTTTCAAAAAAAATAATAATAATAATAATAATTAATGAAACAAAAAATATCACAAAATGTGAAAAATAAAAAAAATAAAAAATGAAATTTAAAAATAGTGCAAAGTGCAAATCTATTTCATGAACTTAAATATATTAAATAAAAACAAATTCAAAAAATTTAAAATAATTCCATGGAAAAAAAAAGTAAATTCATAAAATAAAAATATTTTATGACGTGTAAAAAAAATTATGAAAGGTACAAGTACTTTATGAGAAGCAAAAACAAATTCACAAAATGTTAAATATAGAAATTACAAAACATAAAACTCTTTCATTTTAATTAAAATTATTTAAAAAAAATTAAAACTATTTTAATGAAGTTACAAAAATGTATTTTGGTTTTGAAAAACATTTCAAGTCCCCTAAAATATTTTTATGTTTAGAGAAATGTTTTTGTGTCTCAATTTTTATTTCCTTTGAGGACAAGTTTTTTTTGTGTTTAATTAAATTATTTCTACTTTGGTGAATTTTTTTTGCATTATGTTAAAGGTTGTAGGGCTTCTAGAAATGTTTCTGCATTTAGTTAAATATTTTTGACATAATTTGACATTTTTTTTGGCAGAAATTAAACGTTTGTGCGATTGACCTTTGAGGCCACCGTACATTAGGGTTGAGAAATTTAAATGATTTTGCTGCTATGAAATAATTCACCAAGCAGCTTTATAACAAACAAAATATATTCAAGTGTCAGGGTTGTATACTTTGTGTTGAGTTTGGCGCCCCCTGTGGACACAGTGTGTAGTACACATTGAGGATGCTGTTGCCACACTGCCACAAACACGTCCCTGTGCATCCCGGTTTCCTGCAGGACTCCAACAAGTTCTCCCAGATTCTCCACAGAACTCTTTAAAGCCACACAAAGATTCATTCCTCCTTTCTGTAACGACCACACATCGAATAAATGAACTCCCACTGAAAAACTCTGCACACCAATAACTTATTAATCTATACACGTCTCTGCAATAGATCATCTCAATAACAAGGTTACAAAACTACCAGGATTCAGTCCACTACGGTAAAAAACCTGCTGCTGTAGCACCTCCATCCTGCAGCTTCACAGTCATCAACACTTCAACACTTTGATACACGGAGCGCGTCCCTGCAGCTCGGAGAGCCGCGCCGCGCCGAGGCTTTGCTTCCAGTAAATTCATATATGCTGAATATTATTTTACAGACGACACGGGAGGATCACACCAGCACAGCCACCAAGAAAAGCGCCTCATGTACACGGACGAGGGGGGACGACAGGGACGCAGCTGAGCGTCCAGAGATCACTGCGTCCACCCCCTCACACACACACACACACACACACTTCATCACACACAGACGACTCACACACTCCCCCTAGTGTTCTACATGTGTGAGGGTGTTCAGAGGAAGGAAATGTACACAGTATTTAAGTTTGGATGAGGATGAGAGGGAACACTTCTCTACGTGGACTCATTTACAAACCTGGCTCTCTGAAGCAGATTCAGTTCATGGTTCAGTTCTAGAGCTTCTTGGCTTCCTCGTGGAGAGTCACAGAAGAGGACGGTTACTCGTTAGAGTCCGTGCTGAATATGAAGCTGCTTAGCTGGACGACTGGAAACAGAAGCAAACGGCGTCCAGCCCTGAAACCGCCTCCGTCGAACAGGGGTCCAACACGGTCTCAGCAGATGTGTGTCTAACATGAGTCTGGTCCTGCTGGAGGTTTCTGCCTGTTGAAGGAAGTTTGTCCTTGCCTACCCATCTTTTAAGAGTAGGCTTCAAACTTTCCTTTTTGATAAAGCTTATAGTTAGAGCTGGATCAGGCTTGGACCAGGTCTTAGTTCTGCTGCTATACTGGGATCCTGTCTTTCCCTCTCTCTCCTCTCTCTGCCTGTCTGTTACTTTAACTCTTCCTGTCCCATTAAAGTTACTAACCATAGACCTTTCTGGAGTCCCTGAGCTCCCTTGTCTCGTAGGTTCCTCTGGATCTCTGCTCTGCCGTCTCCCCTCTATCATCTCTCTCTCTCTTCATCTCCCTCTATCCCTCTCTCCAACACGGTCTCAGCAGATGTGTGTCTAACATGAGTCTGGTCCTGCTGGAGGTTTCTGCCTGTTAAAGGAAGTTTGTCCTTGCCACTGTAACTTGCTAAATGCTGCAAAGTGCTCTGCTCATGGTGGATTAAGATGAGATCAGACTGAGTCCTGTCTGTGAGAGGGGACTGGATCTGATCCTGGTCTTGATGTTGGGTCTGTAGATCTGCAGGATGTGAGTTTAAATCATGAGAATAATGCAGCAGAGCGTGCACTCATGCATCACGTCTGAGAGTTTGGAGTCATATTTGAGCAGCAGGATCTAAACTTTGACTCAAATTCAGCCGAGTTCCTCCAGGATCAAACGTCTCTGCAGCCTCAGGTCCTGGAGACTTCACACGGACTCAGACTCGAGAGCAGAATCTGCCCACCAACACGTCAGAAGCTCACGTATCACCACAGTTATGTGCTCGAGTGCGCCTTGTGCTTATAAAACCTCTACATGTCTTATGTACATTCATTGATCTACAGAGATAATCAAACGTTGGTTTGATGCGTGAGCTCTGGAGGTGTTGGAGGACACGTTTGTCTTCCAGTCGTCGCGCAGAGCTCGGCTAACGTCAGCTTCATATTCAGAGTCGAGGTACGAGAGTGGATTCAGTCCTCGTCACGTTGTTGTGGAGGTTCTTCTGCAGGACTTCCTCTCCTCTCGGGTTCAGATTGCTTCATGTTTTGACGTCGTCCTGCAGTGTTCAAGGGTTAGGCATGATAAAGGCATGGCTCAGCGCTGGAGGGGGCCTCTGCAGGGAGTCATAGGGAGGAGGAGGAGGAGGAGGAGGAGGAGGAGGAAGATGGGTGGGGTTAAGTTATTGGCTGGCTGTATGAATCCTGGAACCCTCTGGAGAGGGCTTCCAAACATTTAGCAGAGCTGGAGAGTCTTTAGCACACGGAGCCGTTGGGGTCGGCCTCCCCCGGGGTGTAGAAGTCCGGGATGGGTAGTCCGGTGTGCAGGGTGACCTGCAGAGAGAAACACAGATACATGAGTCACAGTCTTCAGCCTGCAGGTGGAGCTGCTGAGCTGCCTCCTCTCTGAGAGCAATCAGCCTCTGCAGAGTCTTTGAAGCTTTCAAGGTTTAATCCTCCGAGTCTGTTTGTTGAACTTAAAAGAGACTTTTAATAAATAATTACTCTTCTGATTCTTTATTGACCTACATGTGGAGAGAGCTCCAGTTTGTGCCTGCAGCGCCGCTCCAGGGAGGGGGAACCTCCCCCGCTCAGTGAGCCGGTTTGAGTTTAGAGGAACAGCACCACCTGGAGCTGCTTCAGAGAGCTGCATCTTCACATGTTATCAGAGATTCAATGTGACTCTGGAAAGGCTTCTAAAGGGGGTTTAGGGGGGGATGTGATAGCTGGAAGCAGCAGATTTGTTTGCTAAATGATGCAGCAGAAGGCTTTTCATGAAGGCGCTGTCTGATTTTATACAAGAAGAGCAGATTAGTCTTCACAAGGAGAGTTACTGAGAGTGAATACAGGCTTTAGTATCTTCTCTAGGACTGGAGGAAGCTTTAAGAGGCAGGAGATGATCTTTCCTTGGTGGTTAAAGCTGCAAAGTTATGCAGACTTTGAAGGATGTTGGTATAAAACAGGCGGATCAGGTCTAACTATAGATGCATTTAAAGAAATGTGGAATGCAGTGTTTGTGGTGAGTCCAAAATCAAATATTAAAAGTTCTTTAGAGACCAAAATGCTTCAAATCTTCTTTAAAAACATCAAATTTCTCAGGCTGATAATGAGGAAATGTTCAGTCGCTTCATAAAGATCTAAAGACGGTCTCGTTATCCATACCTGGACGTTTCGGTTGATGCTGATAGCCGGGTAGTAGGCGCCCTCCAGGGTCTCAAAAGCCACCGGACCCTGCTGCTCATCATTCAGGAGGAAGATCAGGATCCCACGAGTGAAGTCCAGCAGGACTCCTATCGTGGCTCCTTTAGCGATGCCCCCATCCGTCCTGCGTGGACACCCACACACACACATACACACACATGAAATGACTCTGTAGTGGAAGTCACCGCATTAAACACTGACATGACTCTGTAGTGGAAGTCACTGCATTATAACACAGACATGACTCTGTAGTGGAAGTCACTGCATTATAAACAGACATGACTCTGTAGTGGAAGTCACTGCATTAAAAACAGACATGACTCTGTAGTGGAAGTCACTGCATTATAAACAGACATGACTCTGTAGTGGAAGTCACTGCATTATAAACAGACATGACTCTGTAGTGGAAGTCACTGCATTAAACACAGACATGACTCTGTAGTGGAAGTCACTGCATTATAAACAGACATGACTCTGTAGTGGAAGTCACTGCATTATAAACAGACATGACTCTGTAGTGGAAGTCACTGCATTAAAAACAGACATGACTCTGTAGTGGAAGTCACTGCATTAAACACAGACATGACTCTGTAGTGGAAGTCACTGCATTAAAAACAGACATGACTCTGTAGTGGAAGTCACTGCATTAAACACAGACATGATTCTGTAGTGGAAGTCACTGCATTAAAAACAGACATGACTCTGTAGTGGAAGTCACTGCATTAAAAACAGACATGACTCTGTAGTGGAAGTCACTGCATTAAAAACAGACATGACTCTGTAGTGGAAGTCACTGCATTAAACACAGACATGACTCTGTAGTGGAAGTCACTGCATTAAAAACAGACATGACTCTGTAGTGGAAGTCACTGCATTATAAACAGTCATGACTCTGTAGTGGAAGTCACTGCATTAAAAACAGTCATGACTCTGTAGTGGAAGTCACTGCATTAAACACAGACATGACTCTGTAGTGGACGTCACTGTATTAAACACAGACATGACTCTGTAGTGGAAGTCACTGCATTAAAAACAGTCATGACTCTGTAGTGGAAGTCACTGCATTAAACACAGACATGACTCTGTAGTGGAAGTCACTGTATTAAACACAGACATGACTCTGTAGTGGAAGTCACTGCATTAAAAACAGTCATGACTCTGTAGTGGAAGTCACTGCATTAAACACAGACATGACTCTGTAGTGGAAGTCACTGCATTAAAAACAGACATGACTCTGTAGTGGAAGTCACTGCATTATAAACACAGACATGACTCTGTAGTGGAAGTCACTGCATTATAAACAGACATGACTCTGTAGTGGAAGTCACTGCATTAAAAACAGACATGACTCTGTAGTGGAAGTCACT